>NW_026290873.1:185000-340000 GCF_023373465.1 Oncorhynchus keta | reverse complement strand
TGTCTCTCTCCTCCCTCTGTAAACCCCTACCACCCAATCCCCCTGACTCACTCTGTCTCTCTCTCCCTCTGTAAACCCCCACCACCCAATCCCCCTGACTCACTCTGTCTCTCTCCTCCCTCTGTAAACCCCCACCACCCAATCCCCCTGACTCACTCTGTCTCTCTCCTCCCTCTGTAAACCCCTACCACCCAATCCCCCTGACTCACTCCTCTCTCTGTAAACTCCACCCAATCTGACTCACTCTCTCTCTCCTCCCTCTGTAAACCCCTACCACCCAATCCCCTGACTCACTCTGTCTCTCTCCTCCCTCTGTAAACCCCTACCACCCAATCCCCTGACTCACTCTGTCTCTCTCCTCCCTCTGTAAACCCCTACCACCCAATCCCCTGACTCACTCTGTCTCTCTCCTCCCTCTGTAAACCCCTACCACCCAATCCCCCTGACTCAAAACCCCTACCACCCAATCCCCTGACTCACTCTGTCTCTCTCTCCTCTGTAAACCCCTACCACCCAATCCCCCTGACTCACTCTGTCTCTCTCTCCCTCTGTAAACCCCTACCACCCAATCCCCTGACTCACTCTGTCTCTCTCCTCCCTCTGTAAACCCCTACCACCCAATCCCCTGACTCACTCTGTCTCTCTCCTCCCTCTGTAAACCCCTACCACCCAATCCCCTGACTCACTCTGTCTCTCTCCTCCCTCTGTAAACCCCTACCACCCAATCCCCTGACTCACTCTGTCTCTCTCCTCCCTCTGTAAACCCCTACCACCCAATCCACTGTCTCTCTCCTCCTCTGTAAACCCTACCACCCAATCCCCTGACTCACTCTGTCTCTCTCCTCCCTCTGTAAACCCCCACCACCCAATCCCCCTGACTCACTCTGTCTCTCTCCTCCCTCTGTAAACCCCTACCACCCAATCCCCCTGACTCACTCTGTCTCTCTCCTCCCTCTGTAAACCCCTACCACCCAATCCCCCTGACTCACTCTGTCTCTCTCCTCCCTCTGTAAACCCCTACCACCCAATCCCCCTGACTCACTCTGTCTCTCTCCTCCCTCTGTAAACCCCTACCACCCAATCCCCTGACTCACTCTGTCTCTCTCCTCCCTCTGTAAACCCCTACCACCCAATCCCAATCCCCTGAAACCCCTCCACCCAATCCCCTGACTCACTCTGTCTCTCTCCTCCCTCTGTAAACCCCTACCACCCAATCCCCTGACTCACTCTGTCTCTCTCCTCCCTCTGTAAACCCCTACCACCCAATCCCCCTGACTCACTCTGTCTCTCTCCTCCCTCTGTAAACCCCTACCACCCAATCCCCCTGACCCTCTGTCTCTCCTCCCTCTGTAAACCCCTACCACCCAATCCCCTGACTCACTCTGTCTCTCTCCTCCCTCTGTAAACCCCTACCACCCAATCCCCTGACTCACTCTGTCTCTCTCCTCCCTCTGTAAACCCCTACCACCCAATCCCCAATCTCCCTGTAAACCCCTACCACCCAATCCCCTGACTCACTCTGTCTCTCTCCTCCCTCTGTAAACCCCTACCACCCAATCCCCCTGACTCACTCTGTCTCTCTCCTCCCTCTGTAAACTCTGTCTCTCTCCTCCCTCTGTAAACCCCCCTACCACCCAATCCCCTGACTCACTCTGTCTCTCTCCTGTAAACCCCTACCACCCAATCCCCTGACTCACTCTGTCTCTCTCCTCCTCTGTAAACCCCCTACCACCCAATCCCCTGACTCACTCTGTCTCTCTCCTCCCTCTGTAAACCCCTACCACCCAATCCCCTGACTCACTCTGTCTCTCTCCTCCCTCTGTAAACCCCTACCACCCAATCCCCTGACTCATCTGTCTCTCTGAAACCCCTCCACCCAATCTGACTCTCTCTCTCTCCTCCCTCTGTAAACCCCTACCACCCAATCCCCCTGACCACTCTGTCTCTCTCTCCCTCTGTAAACCCCTACCACCCAATCCCCTGACTCACTCTGTCTCTCTCCTCCCTCTGTAAACCCCTACCACCCAATCCCCTGACTCACTCTGTCTCTCTCCTCCCTCTGTAAACCCCTCCACCCAATCCCCCTGACTCACTCTGTCTCTCTCCTCCCTCTGTAAACCCCTACCACCCAATCCCCTGACTCACTCTGTCTCTCTCCTCCTCTGTAAACCCCCACCACCCAATCCCCTGACTCACTCTGTCTCTCTCTCCCTCTGTAAACCCCTAACCCAATCCCCTGACTCACCTGTCTCTCTCCTCCCTCTGTAAACCCTGTCTCCTGTATCCCCACTGTAAACCACCACCCAATCCCCTGACTCACTCTGTCTCTCTCCTCCCTCTGTAAACCCCTACCACCCAATCCCCTGACTCACTCTGTCTCTCTCCTCCCTCTGTAAACCCCTCCACCCAATCCCCTGACTCACTCTGTCTCTCTCCTCCCTCTGTAAACCCCTACCACCCAATCCCCTGACTCACTCTGTCTCTCTCCTCCTCTGTAAACCCCCAATCCCCTGACTCACCCAATCCACCCTCCCCCTGACTCACTCTGTCTCTCTGTCTCTCTCCTCTGTAAACCCTGTCTCCCCTGACCACCTGTCTCTCTCCTCCTCTGTAATCCACCCAATCCCTGACTCACTGACTCACACCTCTCCTCCCTCTGTAAACCCCTACCACCCAATCCCCTGACTCACTCTGTCTCTCTCCTCCCTCTGTAAACCCCAATCCCCTGACTCACTCTGTCTCTCTCCTCCCTCTGTAAACCCCTACTGAATCCCCTGACTCACTCTGTCTCTCTCCTCCCTCTGTAAACCCCTACCACCCAATCCCCTGACTCACTCTGTCTCTCTCACCACCCAATCCCCCTGACTCACTCTGTCTCTCTCCTCCCTCTGTAAACCCCTACCACCCAATCCCCTGACTCACTCTGTCTCTCTCCTCCCTCTGTAAACCCCTACCACCCAATCCCCTGACTCACTCTGTCTCCCCTCTGTAAACCCCTACCACCCAATCCCCTGACTCTCTGTCTCTCTCTCCCTCTGTAAACCCCTACCACCCAATCCCCCTGACTCACTCTGTCTCTCTCCTCCCTCTGTAAACCCCTACCACCCAATCCCCTGACTCACTCTGTCTCTCTCCTCCCTCTGTAAACCCCTACCACCCAATCCCCTGACTCACTCTGTCTCTCTCCTCCCTCTGTAAACCCCTACCACCCAATCCCCTGACTCACTCTGTCTCTCTCCTCCCTCTGTAAACCCCCACCACCCAATCTGACTCACTCTGTCTCTGTAAACCCCTACCACCCAATCCCCCTGACTCACTCTGTCTCTCTCCTCCCTCTGTAAACCCCTACCCAATCCCCCTGACTCACTCTGTCTCTCTCTCTGTAAACCCCTCCACCCAATCCCCCTGACTCACTCTGTCTCTCTCCTCCTCTGTAAACCCCTACCACCCAATCCCCCTGACTCACTCTGTCTCTCTCCTCCCTCTGTAAACCCCTCCACCCAATCCCCCTGACTCACTCTGTCTCTCTCCTCCCTCTGTAAACCCCTACCACCCAATCCCCTGACTCACTCTGTCTCTCTCCTCCCTCTGTAAACCCCTACCACCCAATCCCCTGACTCACTCTGTCTCTCTCCTCCCTCTGTAAACCCCTACCACCCAATCCCCTGACTCACTCTGTCTCTCTCCTCCCTCTGTAAACCCCTACCACCCAATCCCCCTGACTCACCTGTCTCTCTCCTCCCTCTGTAAACCCCTCCACCCAATCCCCTGACTCACTCTGTCTCTCTCCTCCCTCTGTAAACCCCTACCACCCAATCCCCTGACTCACTCTGTCTCTCTCTCCTCCCTCTGTAAACCACCCAATCCCCCTGACTCACCCCCTACCACCCAATCCCCCTGACTCACTCTGTCTCTCTCCTCCCTCTGTACCCCCACCACCCAATCCCCTGACTCTGTCTCTCTCCTCCTCTCTGTAAACCCCCACCACCCAATCCCCCTGACTCACTCTGTCTCTCTCCTCCCTCTGTAAACCCCACCACCCAATCCCCTGACTCACTCTGTCTCTCTCCTCCTCTGTAAACCCCCACCACCCAATCCCCCTGACTCACTCTGTCTCTCTCCTCCCTCTGTAAACCCCTACCACCCAATCCCCCTGACTCACTCTGTCTCTCTCCTCCCTCTGTAAACCCCTACCACCCAATCCCCCTGACTCACTCTGTCTCTCTCCTCCCTCTGTAAACCCCTACCACCCAATCCCCTGACTCACTCTGTCTCTCTCCTCCCTCTGTAAACCCCTACCACCCAATCCCCTGACTCACTCTGTCTCTCTCCTCCCTCTGTAAACCCCTACCACCCAATCCCCTGACTCACTCTGTCTCTCTCTCCCTCTGTAAACCCCTACCACCCAATCCCCCTGACTCACTCTGTCTCTCTCCTCCCTCTGTAAACCCCTACCACCCCCTTACCCCTGACTCCTCTGTCTCTCTCCTCCCTCTGTAAACCCCTACCACCCAATCCCCTGACTCACTCTGTCTCTCTCCTCCCTCTGTAAACCCCTACCACCCAATCCCCTGACTCACTCTGTCTCTCTCCTCCCTCTGTAAACCCCTACCACCCAATCCCCTGACTCACTCTGTCTCTCTCCTCCTCTGTAAACCCCTACCACCCAATCCCCTGACTCACTCTGTCTCTCTCCTCCCTCTGTAAACCCCTACCACCCAATCCCCCTGACTCACTCTGTCTCTCTCCTCCCTCTGTAAACCCCTACCACCCAATCCCCCTGACTCACTCTGTCTCTCTCCTCCCTCTGTAAACCCCTACCACCCAATCCCCTGACTGTCTCTCTCCTCCCTCTCTGTAAACCCCTCTCACTCTGTCTCTCTCCTCCCTCTGTAAACCCCTACCACCCAATCCCTGACTCACTCTGTCTCTCTCCTCCCTCTGTAAACCCCTACCACCCAATCCCCCTGACTCACTCTGTCTCTCTCCTCCCTCTGTAAACCCCTACCACCCAATCCCCCTGACTCACTCTGTCTCTCTCCTCCCTCTGTAAACCCCTACCACCCAATCCCCTGACTCACTCTGTCTCTCTCCTCCCTCTGTAAACCCCTACCACCCAATCCCCTGACTCACTCTGTCTCTCTCCTCCCTCTGTAAACCCCTACCACCCAATCCCCTGACTCACTCTGTCTCTCTCCTCCCTCTGTAAACCCCTACCACCCAATCCCCTGACTCACTCTGTCTCTCTCCTCCCTCTGTAAACCCCTCCACCCAATCCCCCTGACTCACTCTGTCTCTCTCCTCCCTCTGTAAACCCCCACCACCCAATCCCCTGACTCACTCTGTCTCTCTCCTCCCTCTGTAAACCCCTACCACCCAATCCCCCTGACTCACTCTGTCTCTCTCCTCCCTCTGTAAACCCCTACCACCCAATCCCCTGACTCACTCTGTCTCTCTCCTCCTCTGTAAACCCCTACCACCCAATCCCCTGACTCACTCTGTCTCTCTCCTCCCTCTGTAAACCCCTACCACCCAATCCCCTGACTCACTCTGTCTCTCTCCTCCTCTGTAAACCCCTACCACCCAATCCCCTGACTCACTCTGTCTCTCTCCTCCCTCTGTAAACCCCTACCACCCAATCCCCCTGACTCACTCTGTCTCTCTCCTCCCTCTGTAAACCCCTCCACCCAATCCCCTGACTCACTCTGTCTCTCTCCTCCCTGTAACCCAATCCCCTGTCTCTCTCCTCCCTCTGTACCACCCCCAATCCCCTGACTCACTCTGTCTCTCTCCTCCCTCTGTAAACCCCCACCACCCAATCCCCCTGACTCACTCTGTCTCTCTCCTCCCTCTGTAAACCCCCACCACCCAATCCCCCTGACTCACTCTGTCTCTCTGCTCCCTCTGTAAACCCCTACCACCCAATCCCCCTGACTCACTCTGTCTCTCTCCTCCCTCTGTAAACCCCCACCACCCAATCCCCCTGACTCACTCTGTCTCTCTCCTCCCTCTGTAAACCCCCACCACCCAATCCCCCTGACTCACTCTGTCTCTCTCCTCCCTCTGTAAACCCCTACCTCTGTCAGAGACACCCATAAATCAGTATCCCAGCATGCTCACTGGTCTGTCCAGTTGTCTCTTGTCTCGCTGTCTTTCTCTCCGTGTATTGAGAACCCAGCATTTCTCTCTCTCTCTCTGGCCAGGGCATGGTGGAGGGTTAAGTGGAGAGCAGAGCAGAGCGGTGGGGACCTGTGTGTTCTCCGCTGGCTGAGTGTAATATGATAAAGTCCTGTGAGGATCTGTGTGAGAGGAACACAAGGCAGCCATCCCCCTGCTCTGGCATCTCTCTGTTCTGATGTCTTCTGTCAGAGCAGCCGAGGGGAGACAGAACACAGCAGATAACCCAACGGCCAGCCTTCACCAGGTCCCTGAAGATCAGGGAGGAGAATGGAGAGAACAACCAGGAGTAATGTTCAATTCTTGTAACATTGGATGAGACAAATGTGGGTGTTTGGGAGATAACCTGGAGATGGACTGAAGAAAAGCACCTGGGTAGTCAAGGTCAGCCGGTTGTTACTTTGTACTTCAAGAGAATACACAATAAGCAACTAAGAGAGGGAGTGTGTGTGTGTGTGTGTGTGTGTGTGTGTGTGTGTGTGTGTGTGTGTGTGTGTGTGTGTGTGTGTGTGTGTGTGTGTGTGTGTGTGTGTGTGTGTGTGTGTGTGTGTGTGTGTGTGTGTGTGTGTGTACAACTGTGGCCTTCAAGGACATTTCTCCTTGACACCTCCGCTCATAAACTCATTCCACCAAGGACACTCCTGTCTAGACCCTGCTCTCGTCTAGACCCTGCTCCCGTCTAGGCCCTGCTCCCATCTAGACCCTGCTCCCGTCTAGGCCCTGCTCCCGTCTAGGCCCTGCTCCCGTCTAGGCCCTGCTCCCGTCTAGGCCCTGCTCCCGTCTAGACCCTGCTCCCGTCTAGGCCCTGCTCCCGTCTAGGCCCTGCTCCCGTCTAGACCCTGCTCCCGTCTAGACCCTGCTCCCGTCTAGGCCCTCCCGTCTAGGCCCTGCTCCCGTCTAGACCCTGCTCCCGTCTAGACCCTGCTCCCGTCTAGGCCCTGCTCCCGTCTAGGCCCTGCTCCCGTCTAGGCCCTGCTCCCGTCTAGACCCTGCTCCCGTCTAGACCCTGCTCCCGTCTAGGCCCTGCTCCCGTCTAGGCCCTGCTCCCGTCTAGGCCCTGCTCCCGTCTCCCGTGGCTCCCGTCTACCCTGCTCCCGTCTAGGCCCTGCTCCCAGCCCTGCCCCCGTCTAGCTCCCTAGCCCTGCTCCCGTCTAGACCCTGCTCCCAGGCCCTGCTCCCGTCTAGGCCCTGCTCCCGTCTAGACCCTGCTCCCGCCTAGACCCTGCTCCCGTCTAGACCCTGCTCCCGTCTAGACCCTGCTCCCGTCTAGGCCCTGCTCCCGTCTAGACCCTGCTCCCGTCTAGACCCTGCTCCCGTCTAGACCCTGCTCCCGTCTAGGCCCTGCTCCCGTCTAGGCCCTGCTCCCGTCTAGACCCTGCTCCTGTCTAGGCCCTGCTCCCGTCTAGGCCCTGCTCCCGTCTAGACCCTGCTCCCGTCTAGACCCTGCTCCCATCTAGACCCTGCTCCCGTCTAGACCCTGCTCATGCAGATAACCACCCAGTCAAACTAGGCCTTAAACTTGACTTATACAGGGCGGCAGGTGGTTAGTGGTTAGAGGCAGGTAGCCGTCTAGACCCTGATGATGATGTTACACTGAGTCTGACACCGGTCATCTCTGGAATGATGTTATACTGAGTCTGACACCGGTCATCTCTGGAATGATGTTATACTGAGTCTGACACCGGTCATCTCTGGAATGATGTTATACTGAGTCTGACACCGGTCATCTCTGGAATGATGTTATACTGAGTCTGACACCATCCCTGGTCATCTCTGGAATGATGTTACACTGAGTCTGACACCGGTCATCTCTGGAATGATGTTATACTGAGTCTGACACCGGTCATCTCTGGAATGATGTTATACTGGAGATCTGACACACGGTCATCTCTGGAATGATGTTACACTGAGTCTGACACCGGTCATCTCTGGAATGATGTTATACTGAGTCTGACACCGGTCATCTCTGGAATGATGTTACACTGAGTCTGACACCGGTCATCCCTGGAATGATGTTATACTGAGTCTGACACCGGTCATCTCTGGAATGATGTTATACTGAGTCTGACACACGGTCATCCCTGGAATGATGTTATACTGAGTCTGAATGATGTTACTGGTCATCTCTGGAATGATGTTACACTGAGTCTGACACCGGTCATCCCTGGAATGATGTTATACTGAGTCTGACACCGGTCATCCCTGGAATGATGTTATACTGAGTCTGACACCGGTCATCCTGGAATGATGTTATACTGAGTCTGACACCGGTCATCTCTGGAATGATGTTATACTGAGTCTGACACCGGTCATCTCTGGAATGATGTTATACTGAGTCTGACACCGGTCATCTCTGGAATGATGTTATACTGAGTCTGACACCGGTCATCTCTGGAATGATGTTATACTGAGTCTGACACCGGTCATCTCTGGAATGATGTTATACTGAGTCTGACACCGGTCATCTCTGGAATGATGTTACACTGAGTCTGACACCGGTCATCTCTGGAATGATGTTATACTGAGTCTGACACCGGTCATCTCTGGAATGATGTTATACTGAGTCTGACACCGGTCATCTCTGGAATGATGTTATGGTCATCTCTGGAATGATGTTACACTGAGTCTGACACCGGTCATCTCTGGAATGATGTTATACTGAGTCTGACACCGGTCATCTCTGGAATGATGTTATACTGAGTCTGACACCAGTCATCTCTGGAATGATGTTACACTGAGTCTGACACCGGTCATCTCTGGAATGATGTTATACTGAGTCTGACACCGGTCATCTCTGGAATGATGTTATACTGAGTCTGACACCGGTCATCTCTGGAATGATGTTATACTGAGTCTGACACCGGTCATCTCTGGAATGATGTTATACTGAGTCTGACACCGGTCATCTCTGGAATGATGTTATACTGAGTCTGACACCGGTCATCTCTGGAATGATGTTACACTGAGTCTGACACCGGTCATCTCTGGAATGATGTTACACTGAGTCTGACACCGGTCATCTCTGGAATGATGTTATACTGAGTCTGACACCGGTCATCCCTGGAATGATGTTACACTGAGTCTGACACCGGTCATCTCTGGAATGATGTTATACTGAGTCTGACACCGGTCATCTCTGGAATGATGTTATACTGAGTCTGACACCGGTCATCTCTGGAATGATGTTATACTGAGTCTGACACCGGTCATCTCTGGAATGATGTTATACTGAGTCTGACACCGGTCATCTCTGGAATGATGTTATACTGAGTCTGACACCGGTCATCTCTGGAATGATGTTATACTGAGTCTGACACCGGTCATCTCTGGAATGATGTTATACTGAGTCTGACACCGGTCATCTCTGGAATGATGTTACTGAGTCTGACACCGGTCATCCTGGAATGATGTTATACTGAGTCTGACACCGGTCATCTCTGGAATGATGTTATACTGAGTCTGACACCGGTCATCTCTGGAATGATGTTATGACTGAGTCTCCCCTGAGTGACACCAGTCATCTCTGGAATGATGTTATACTGAGTCTGACACCAGTCATCTCTGGAATGATGTTATACTGAGTCTGACACCGGATGTTATACAGTCTGACACTGGAATGATGTTATACTGAGTCTGACACCAGTCATCCCTGGAATGATGTTATACTGAGTCTGACACCGGTCATCTCTGGAATGATGTTATACTGAGTCTGACACCGGTCATCTCTGGAATGATGTTATACTGAGTCTGACACCAGTCATCTCTGGAATGATGTTATACTGAGTCTGACACCGGTCATGACTCTCTCTGGAATGATGTTACTGACTGACACTGAGTCTGGCTGACACCCTGGTCATCTCTGGAATGATGTTATACTGAGTCTGACACCGGTCATCTCTGGAATGATGTTATACTGAGTCTGACACCGGTCATCTCTGGAATGATGTTATACTGAGTCTGGGTCATCTCTGGAATGATGTTATACTGAGTCTGACACCATCCCTGGAATGATGTTATACATCTGACTGGAATGATGTTACACTGAGTCTGACACCGGTCATCCCTGGAATGATGTTATACTGAGTCTGACACCGGTCATCTCTGGAATGATGTTATACTGAGTCTGACACCGGTCATCTCTGGAATGATGTTACACTGAGTCTGACACCGGTCATCTCTGGAATGATGTTTATGACTGACACTGAATGATCTGAGTCACACCGGTCATCCCTGGAATGATGTTATACTGAGTCTGACACCGGTCATCTCTGGAATGATGTTATACTGAGTCTGAATGATGTTATACCTGGTCATCTCTGGAATGATGTTATACTGAGTCTGACACCGGTCATCCCTGGAATGATGTTACACTGAGTCTGACACCGGTCATCTCTGGAATGATGTTATACTGAGTCTGACACCGGTCATCTCTGATGTTAATGATCTCCCATCTGTCATCTCTGGAATGATGTTATACTGAGTCTGACACCGGTCATCTCTGGAATGATGTTATACTGAGTCTGACACCGGTCATCCCTGGAATGATGTTACACTGAGTCTGACACTGAGTCTGGTCATCCTGGAATGATGTTATACAGACAGGAAGATGTTACACTGAGTCGGTCATCCCTGGAATGATGTTATACTGAGTCTGACACCGGTCATCCCTGGAATGATGTTATACTGAGTCTGACACCGGTCAGAATGATGTTATACTGAGTCTGACACCGGTCATCCCTGGAATGATGTTATACTGAGTCTGACACCAGTCATCTCTGGAATGATGTTACACTGAGTCTGACACCGGTCATCTCTGGAATGATGTTATACTGAGTCTGACACCGGTCATCCCTGGAATGATGTTATACTGAGTCTGACACCACAGACATCCCTGGAATGATGTTATACTGAGTCTGACACCGTCATCCCTGGAATGATGTTATACTGGTCATCCATCTGGAATGATGTTATACTGAGTCTGACACACGGTCATCCTGGAATGGGGTTATACAGTCATCTCTGGAATGATGTTATACTGAATCTGACACCGGTCATCCCTGGAATGATGCACTATACTGAGTCTGACACCCAGTCATCCCTGGAATGATGTTATACTGAGTCTGACACCGGTCATCCCTGGAATGATGTTATACTGAGTCTGACACCGGTCATCTCTGGAATGATGATGTTATACTGGAATGATGTTATACTGAGTCTGACACCGGTCATCTCTGGAATGATGTTATACTGAGTCTGACACCGGTCATCCCTGGAATGATGTTATACTGAGTCTGACACCGGTCATCTCTGGAATGATGTTATGATGAGTCACCCGGTCATCCCTGGAATGATGTTATACTGAGTCTGACACCGGTCATCTCTGGAATGATGTTATACTGAGTCTGACACCGGTCATCCTGGAATGATGTTATACTGGAGATGTTATACTGAGGTCATCCCTGAATCTGACACCGGTCATCTCTGGAATGATGTTATACTGAGTCTGACACCGGTCATCCCTGGAATGATGTTATACTGAGTACACCGGTCATCTCTGGAATGATGTTATACTGAGTCTGACACCGGTCATCCCTGGAATGATGTTATACTGAGTCTGACACATCCCTGGAATGATGTTATACTGAGTCTGACTCATCTCTGGAATGGAATGATTATACTGAGTCTGAGGGAATGTCTGACACGGTCAATGATGTTATACAGTCATCATCTCTGGAATGATGTTACAGTCTGACACCGGTCATCTCTGGAATGATCTGACACACCGGTCATCTCTGGAATGATGTTATACTGAGTCTGACACCGGGAATGATGTTATACATCTGACACCGGTCATCTCTGGAATGATGTTATACTGAGTCTGACACCGGTCATCCCTGGAATGATGTTATACTGAGTCTGACACCGGTGATGTTATACATCTGACTGGAATGATCTGACACCGGTCATCCCTGGAATGATGTTATACTGAGTCTGACACCGGTCATCATCTGGAATGATGTTATACTGAGTCTGACACCGGTCATCTCTGGAATGATGTTACACTGAGTCTGACACCGGTCATCTCTGGAATGATGTTATACTGAGTCTGACACCGGTCATCTGGAATGATGAAATGATGGAATGATGTTATACTGAGTCTGACACCGGTCATCCCTGGAATGATGTTATACTGAGTCTGACACCGGTCATCTCTGGAATGATGTTATACTGAGTCATCCGGTCATCTGGAATGATGTTATACTGAGTCTGACACCCCTGGTCATCTTATACTGGAATGATGTTATACTGAGTCTGACACCGGTCATCTCTGGAATGATGTTATACTGAGTCTGACACCGGTCATCTCTGGAATGATGTTATACTGAGTCTGACACCGGTCATCTCTGGAATGATGTTATACTGAGTCTGACACCGGTCATCTCTGGAATGATGTTACACTGAGTCTGACACCGGTCATCTCTGGAATGATGTTATACTGAGTCTGACACCGGTCATCTCTGGAATGATGTTACACTGAGTCTGACACCGGTCATCCCTGGAATGATGTTATACTGAGTCTGACACCGGAATCATCTCTGGAATGATGTTATACTGAGACACCATCTCTGGTCACTGAGTCTGACTGGAATGATGTTATACTGAGTCTGACACCGGTCATCTCTGGAATGATGTTATACTGAGTCTGACACCGGTCATCCCTGGAATGATGTTATACTGAGTCTGACACCGGTCATCTCTGGAATGATGTTATACTGAGTCTGACACCGGTCATCTCTGGAATGATGTTACACTGAGTCTGACACCGGTCATCTCTGGAATGATGATTTATACTGAGTCTGACACCGGTCATCTCTGGAATGATGTTACACTGAGTCTGACATCCCTGGTCATCTCTGGAATGATGTTATACTGAGTCTCCTCTGGAATGATGTTATACTGAGTCTGACACCGGTCATCTCTGGAATGAGTCACACGGTCATCCTGGAATGATGTTATACTGAGTCTGACACCGGTCATCTCTGGAATGATGTTATACTGAGTCTGACACCGGTCATCTCTGGAATGATGTTATACTGAGTCTGACACCGGTCATCTCTGGAATGATGTTACACTGAGTCTGACACCGGTCATCCCTGGAATGATGTTACACAGTGGAATGATGTTATACTGAGTCTGACACCGGTCATCTCTGGAATGATGTTACACTGAGTCTGACACTCCTGGAATGATGTTACACTGAGTCTGACACGGTCATCTCTGGAATGATGTTATACTGAGTCTGACACCGGTCATCTCTGGAATGATGTTATACTGAGTCTGACACCGGTCATCTCTGGAATGATGTTATACTGAGTCTGACACCCCTGGTCATCTCTGGAATGATGTTACACTGAGTCTGACACCGGTCATCTCTGGAATGATGTTACACTGAGTCTGACACCGGTCATCTCTGGAATGATGTTATACTGAGTCTGACACCGGTCATCTCTGGAATGATGTTATACTGAGTCTGACACCGGTCATCTCTGAATGAATGATGTTATACTGAGTCTGACACCGGTCATCCTGGAATGATGTTATACTGAGTCTGACACCGGTCATCTCTGGAATGATGTTACACTGAGTCTGACACCGGTCATCTCTGGAATGATGTTACACTGGTCTGACACCGGTCATCTCTGGAATGATGTTATACTGAGTCTGACACCGGTCATCCCTGGAATGATGTTACACTGAGTCTGACACCGGTCATCCCTGGAATGATGTTAACTGAGTCTGACACGGTCATCTCTGGAATGATGTTACACTGAGTCTGACACCGGTCATCCCTGGAATGATGTTATACTGAGTCTGACACCGGTCAATGGAATGATGTTATACTGAGTCTGACACCAAGGTCATCTCTGATGTTAATGACTGACACCGGTCATCTCCAATGGAATGAGTCAGCTCACACCGGTCATCCCTGGAATGATGTTACACTGAGTCTGACACCGGTCATCTCTGGAATGATGTTATACTGAGTCTGCTCAACATCTGCTGCCCCAAACACACTTCAGCGGGAATGAGTCAAATGAAGAGCCTTTCCTGTTATCTGTACAGAGCTGAGCAGACCAAGTGAAACATACAGCAGGCCGGTCATAAAGTCCTGGGCAGACACCCTCCCTCCGCCTCTCCAATTGGTTAAGCCAGGCAAAAACCCAGCAGCTCCAAGGTCAAGCCGGGGACTGGGAAGAGAAGGGATATCAACATGACAAACCACTGGCTGGCTGACTGGCTTACTGACTGGCTGGCTGACTGGCTTACTGACTGGCTGGCTGGCTTACTAGCTGGCTGGGTGACTGGCTACCACTGCCACTTACCGTCCCATCTTCCTCAGTCAAGTACACTACACTGCAGCTGGCTGCTTTTCCCGTGGGCTTCATCTGTATGGGCCGAATCAGAACTGGTGAAGAGTATAACTAGAATGGCTTTTTCTTAAAGGTGCAATGCAGCTGTTTTTATCTCAATATCACATCATTTCTGGGGAACAAATAACATTTTCAAAAATAAACAAAAGTAGCTTTTTAGCAAAGAACCATTTCTGAAGCAAGAATTTTGCTAGGACTGTCTGGGAGTGGTCTGAGTGGGGAGGGGGAAACTAAACACTAACTGTTATTGGCAGAAAGGTTATGAACTCGCTTTCTTATTGGCCTGATGACTTATTTACAGCCTGGTGACGTCACCATTTTACTGCCATTTACTTTATGTTCGTATTGTTATTTTTGACTGTTTCTTATTTTTGTTGCATTGACAAGAAGAAACTTTCGTTGGACAATGAAAAACAGTCCATCCCATCAAAACAGGCTCTTTACACAAAAATGTGATTCTCATATTATGATAATTATGTGACCCAGTAGACAGGAAGATAATCATGTGACCCAGTAGACAGGAAGATAATCATGTGACCCAGTAAACAGGAAGATAATCATGTGACCCAGTAAACAGGAAGATACTCATGTGAGCCAGTAAACAGGAAGATAATCATGTGACCCAGTAGACAGGAAGATAATAATGTGACCCAGTAGACAGGAAGATAATAATGTGACCCAGTAGACAGGAAGATAATAATGTGACCCAGTAGACAGGAAGATGATCATGTGACCCAGTAGACAGGAAGATAATAATGTGACCCAGTAGATAGGAAGATGATCATGTGACCCAGTAGACAGGAAGATAATAATGTGACCCAGTAGACAGGAAGATAATCATGTGACCCAGTAGACAGGAAGATGATCATGTGACCCAGTAGACAGGAAGATAATAATGTGACCCAGTAGACAGGAAGATAATCATGTGACCCAGTAGACAGGAAGATAATAATGTGACCCAGTAGACAGGAAGATAATAATGTGACCCAGTAAACAGGAAGATAATCATGTGACCCAGTAGACAGGAAGATAATAATGTGACCCAGTAGACAGGAAGATAATAATGTGACCCAGTAGACAGGAAGATAATAATGTGACCCAGTAGACAGGAAGATGATCATGTGACCCAGTAGACAGGAAGATAATAATGTGACCCAGTAGATAGGAAGATGATCATGTGAGCCAGTAGATAGGAAGACAATCATGTGACCTACTGGGAAGATAATCATGTGACCCAGTAGACAGGAAGATGATCATGTGACCCAGTAGACAGGAAGATAATCATGTGACCCAGTAGATAGGAAGATGATCATGTGAGCCAGTAGAAAGGGACCTGTTGATCAGTGGTGCCCTTACATGCCTGGGTCTGAGTGTTACCCGCTACAGGAAACACTTCAGTACACTTCAAGCTGCCTGTCTACGCATTGAAAAGGATTAAAACCATATATTTACAGGCAATGGCACACTGGCACTGTGTAGGTCTGAAACCAAAATATGGAATCCCTGTAACCTTTAAACAGATGGAACAGCAGGGCTACAGTACGTTCACATGTTGGCTTTTCTTTCTTTTTTACATACGTTTAGCACTGCGGCCGTAAAACATGTCAGCACCTTCGGGCTGGGACCTGCTGTGTGTGTGTGTCTGTGCGCGAGCGAGCCTGCGCAGGGAGAGAGAGAGAGATGGATAGAGAGGGAGAGAAAGAGAGAGGGAGAAGGAGAGAGGGATATGGAGAGAGGAAGAGAAGGAGAGAGGGATATAGAGTGAGGGAGAGAAGAAGAGAGGGAGGAGAGATAGATAGGGATAGAGGGAGAGAAAGAGAGAGGGATATGGAGAGAGGAAGAGAAGGAGAGAGGGATATAGAGTGAGGGAGAGAAGAAGAGAGGGAGGAGAGATAGATAGGGATAGAGGGAGAGAAAGAGAGAGGGATATGGAGAGAGGAAGAGAAGGAGAGAGGGATATAGAGTGAGGGAGAGAAGGAGAGAGGGAGGAGAGATAGATAGGGATAGAGGGAGAGAAAGAGAGAGGGAGAAGGAGAGAGGGAGAAGGGGAGAGAGATAGTGATAGAGGGAGAGAAAGAGAGAGGGATATGGAGAGAGGGAGAAGGAGAGAGAGATAGTGATAGAGGGAGAGAAAGAGAGAGGGAGGAGAGAGGGAGAAGGAGAGAGAGATAGTGATAGAGGGAGAGAAAGAGAGAGGGAGGAGAGAGGGAGAAGGAGAGAGAGATAGTGATAGAGGGAGAGAAACAGAGAGGGAGGAGAGAGGGAGAAGGAGAGAGGGAGAAGGAGAGAGAGATAGTGATAGAGGGAGAGAAAGAGAGAGGGAGGAGAGAGGGAGAAGGAGAGAGAGATAGTGATAGAGGGAGAGAAACAGAGAGGGAGGAGAGAGGGAATACAGCACAGAAGAAACACCATCCGGGTGTCCTCCTCCCGTCCAGGTAGGAGCAGCAGCTTTCAACAACCCATCACAACTCTGCAGACGAGCCAACCCCAGCCTAGATCTGGCACGGGGCTGACGAAAAATGACTGGAGGAGGAAGGGAGGGAGGAGAGGAAAGGGGGAAGGACAGATGACAGGAATAAAGGAGAGTTATTAGGGGAAAGTGAGGCAGTGAGGGGGAGAGGGATTTGTGATGTGTTTTTACATGAAAAGATAGAAAACGTGACAGCAGCACCACAAGGGTGAGGCTTTAAATGACTCCCCCTTCCACCCTTATTCTCCCTGGCCTTTCTCTCTCTCTCTCTCTCTCTCTCTCTCTCTCTCTCTCTCTCTCTCTCTCTCTCTCTCTCTCTCTCTCTCTCTCTCTCTCACTCTCCTTCCACCTTCCACTCATCCTTATTCTCCCTGTCCTTTCTCTCTCTCTCTCTCTCTCTCTCTCTCTCTCACCCTCCTTCCCTCTTCTCACACTCTCCTCCCCTCTATCTCTCTTTCTCTCTCTCACAGACGAAGACAAACCCCCCCCCCATTTTGCTACCAAATGTCTGACACACATCTTTGTCACAATATAAACACAACAACAAGTTTCACCAACCAGCAAACTGCTCTAGTTCATATTGTTGGTCCTGTTTTCTCTATAAGGTCTTGTGTGTGAACAGTTATGTCAACACAGGCTGCTGTGAAGGAGCCCCACGGTCCTGTTGACACTTTACAACACTGCTTGTTTGCTCTGACCACAGTGTTGACCTATCAGCTGCCCGTATGCCTAATGAGGGGCTCGGCCATTGAAATAGAAGGGCTGTGTCCCTTCTAGGGATTCTATTTCTATACGTTCAGCTTTCAGTGGTGGCGCCCCCTAATGTTCCGGTCAGGTACTTGATGTGATTATACCTGGGTGAGAAAAGTAAGCCCCCATCTGCCCACCTGGATCTGTGCCAAAGTCAACCCTCACATTCCACTTATGAAGCATGACTGATGCACCTTGTTCATTTTGCTCCAGCGTTTAAACACCTTTTGTGGAAAAATGCATTGATCGTATATAGCGAGTGTTACTTGACTCACAGTGAACGGTTGACCCACCTATTTTCTTGACAACTGCATCAATATCTATGGTAGTGACTGAAACACAGCTTGATGCTCTGCATTTTGGCCCAGAGAAAAGGCAGCCAGGGAGAGAGGGTTTCATGTATAATTAAAGGGATTTAAATGGCTTCTTCAAAGTAGACCCTGATTCCTATCAGCAAGCCACATAATCATTCATAGTCGTTATCAACCTCTCCCCTCTCTCTCACACCTTCTCCCCTTCTCCAGTCTCCATCCCTCTTCCTCAGGTTCCCTCTCTTGTTCTACATCTCCCTCCCCTTTGTCTCTCTCTCCCCCTTCTCTGTCTGTATGGGTGAAAGGAGCCCCCCCCCCACTCTCACCCCCGGCTCCCCCTCTCTCCATCCTCCTTCTCCTCTCTCTCTCTGTGTAGGTGGGTGTGAGCCTCCAGGTGTCAGTGTGTACACAGCAGGGCAAGGAAGGGTGAGCAGGATTTACAGTTAGCATATTGGTGAGTAAGGTGCACACACGCACAGACACACAGACACACAGACACACACACAGACACACACACACACACACAGACACACAGACACACACACAGACACACAGACACACACACAGACACACAGACACACATTTAAACACACACACACACAGACACACAGACACACAGACACACACACAGACACACACACACACACACACACACACACACACAGACACACACACACACACACACACACACACACACACACACACCACACACACACACACACACACACACACACACACACACACACACACAGGCACACAGACACACACACACACACACACACACACACACACACACACACACACACACACAGACACACACACATGATACACACACAGACAGATACAGACAGCACATAGCAGAGCTCTGTTTTAAATGATTTACTCCTTTTAACCACTTTAACAAGATACAGACAGCAAAGGCATCCTCCTGGTTGTAGAGCACTCCTGTTTTCATCCTTCCCCTTTAACAAGATACAGACAGCACATAGCAGAGCTCTGTTTCATCTCCTTCCCTTTAAAAAGATACAGACAGCACATAGCAGAGCTCTGTTTTCTCCTTCCCCCTTTAACAAGATACAGACAGCATCCTCCTAGCAGAGCTCTTTTCTCCTTCCCCTTTAACAAGATACAGACAGCAGATAGCAGAGCTCTGTTTTCCCTTCCCCTTTAACAAGATACAGACAGCACATAGCAGAGCTCTGTTTTCTCCTTCCCCTTTAACAAGATACAGACAGCAGATAGCAGAGCTCTGTTTCCTCCTGGTTGTAGAAGGACATCCTCCTGGTTGTGGAAGGAACAAGATACAGACATCACATCGCAGAGCTCTGTATTCTCCTTCCTGGTTGTAGAAGGGCATCCTTTAACAAGATACAGACAGGACATCCTCCTGGTTGTAGCATCCTCTGTTTTCTCCTTCCCCTTTAACAAGATACAGACAGCACATAGCAGAGCTCTGTTTTCTCCTTCCCCAGATGGTGTGTCGCTGGAAAGGCATCCTCCTGGTTGTAGAAGGACATCCTCCTGGTTGTAGAAGGAGATCCTCCTGGTTGTTCCTCCTGGTTGTAGAAGGAGATCCTCCTGGTTGTAGAAGGACATCCTCCTGGTTGTACATCCTCCTGGTTGTAGAAGGACATCCTCCTGGTTGTAGAAGGACATCCTCCTGGTTGTAGAAGGACATCCTCCTGGTTGTAGAAGGACATCCTCCTGGTTGTAGAAGGACATCCTCCTGGTAGTAGAAGGGCAGCCTGGCTGCATGACATAGACGGAAGCTCATAAAATCACTCCCAGTCAGGAACGGTGCAGGCTTCAAAGCAACACTGCCTTCATACCGGCCTCTTTAAAGAGCCCTGAGCACACGTGCATAAATAAACCCTGTCAGAGAGAGAGAGAGACGAGCAGCCCTGAGCACAAGGGAGAGTGATGGGGTTACGGAGGTTGGGGAGTCTACAGAGGGGACAGACTTGGAGGAGAGAAGATACAGAAGTGAAGAGAGGAGAAGAGAGGAGAGTGTGATCAGGCATCATTCACCTGAACCTCCTATATGCTCCACCATTGGCCAGTTTTCTGCCAGCACTCATCCAATAAGATGCAACTAAGAATGGGCGCCAAGAAACAGCACACAAACAGTCTGTCTGTCTGTCTGTCTGTCTGTCTGTCTGTCTGTCTGTCTGTCCGTGGAGAGAGGGGGGAACAGACACACACGGACACAAGCCCTCTCTGTGGGATGGTCTGAGGACCGGAGAGAGACCCTCCTCACTGACCAGAGCCCAAACAGAGAGACTGCTCCAGAGAGAGAGACCCTTCTCACTAACCAGAGCCCAAACAGAGAGACTGCTCCAGAGAGAGAGAGAGAGAGAGACCACAGGCCCCTGGAGTATTGATGGTTATGCAAAATTACTTAAGATCTACTTTCATTTCCAATGTTTCCCATCTGCTCCCCTGGAAAGAGAGGAGAGAGAAGAAAGAAGAGAGATGAGAGAAGACAGACTGACAGAGCTGAAGAAAACTGTGTGTGTGTGTGTGTGTGTGTGTGTGTGTGTGTGTGTGTGTGTGTGTGTGTGTGTGTGTGTGTGTGTGTGTGTGTGTGTGTGTGTGTGTGTGTGTGTGTGTGTGTGTGTGTGTGTGTGTGTGTGGTGATGGGATAGGTGCTGGTGAGTGTGTACATGTGCATGCATGTTCTGTGTGTGTCTCAGAGGAGGCTGGTGGGAGGAGCTATAGGAGGACGGCTCATTGTAATGGCTGGAATGGAATGAATGGAACTGTATCAAACACATCTCCATGTATTCCACTCCAGCCGTTACAATGAGCCGTCCTCCTATAGCTCCTCCCACCAGCCCATTCCACACACATAAACACAGCAGCACATATCACACTACCGATGGTCTGCACGACAACCTGCTGTCAACATGATCATTTAGTGGTCAGTTCCATCCCCTGTCTCTTTGCACGGCATTACACAGTGAAAGAGAATGTCTACCCCCCCTTTAACATCACAATGGGCCGTTCCACCTCCGGTCCTCCTTCATTGGAGTGATCCATCTAGATCCAGCAGCCTACATGCAGGGGTAGACTAGACTAGAGATGAGCCCATTAGCCAAGATGACCAGTTCTCTCTCCATTCTTCACTGATCCGTCACACTACTGGAGGGAGGAGCCTTCCAGTTCCCAGCCTCAAGCAGACGTCGTGTTTTCCTCCCTAACGACCGCCTGTCTCCACAACACACTGACTGGTTCAGACCAGACCCGACAGGGTCATTCAGTCACCTTAAACCACTGTCTGGTATGGATTCTTGAAGACCTCTCTCCTAAGAGTAGTTAGGCTCTGACAAGATCCTCTCCCCCATTTGACCTCTCCGTGACCTCTGGCTGCAACCAGGAAGTAGTCAAGGTGTCACATGTGCAGAGACACTCCTTCGACCACGTGGACGGCTCTTACTGACCCCTTCCATTGACGTCTCTGTTGCTTCTTGTCTTGTGAAAGGAGAGCTAGAAAACACAGTCCAGGGTGAACTTCCCAGCCCAAATGAAAAGGGCAACACACCTCATAATCTATGTTGCATGCAGTTATGGCAAATGTCTCCATGAGCCTTAAATATTGCTTTGTAATTTCCACAATAATGTCTAAGGTGTGTGTTGGGGGAGGTGAAGCTGATCCTGGATCTGTACCTAGGGGAAACTTCCCTCCGAGCAGAGAAAACATGGACACTTGGGGCTGATGAGACAGAGGATCCAACCTTCAGCCCATTCAGCCACACAATCACTAAAGCACCACATCACAGTGACGACAAGGTGAAAAATCTACCGATGTGCCCTTGAGCAAGGCACTTACATGTAACCTTCATTTACTGACCCTGTAAAACAACACATTTCACTGCACCTATCTGCTGTATATGACAATAAAACAGGTATTTTTATTGTATTTGAATCATATTATATTAATGTTTCCATCCTCTTAACCCATTAAGAGACACACTGACAATAATGTATCATTACCAACTAGCAACTATCTCACAACATCAAGGCTTCCACGTTGTGTTGTTATCTAGCAGGGAACCTCGATGACCACCTTTATAGCTGAGTAAATACTGTTATCTAGCAGGGAACCTAGATGATCACCTTTATAGCTGAGTAAATACTGTTATCTAGCAGGGAACCTAGATGATCACCTTTATAGCTGAGTAAATACTGTTATCTAGCAGGGAACCTAGATGATCACCTTTATAGCTGAGTAAATACTGTTATCTAGCAGGGAACCTAGATGATCACCTTTATAGCTGAGTAAATACTG
Source organism: Oncorhynchus keta (assembly GCF_023373465.1). Classification (NCBI taxonomy): domain Eukaryota; kingdom Metazoa; phylum Chordata; class Actinopteri; order Salmoniformes; family Salmonidae; genus Oncorhynchus; species Oncorhynchus keta. The sequence goes on along the minus strand of NW_026290873.1, from coordinate 317,572 downwards.
TTATCTAGCAGGGAACCTAGATGATCACCTTTATAGCTGAGTAAATACTGTTATCTAGCAGGGAACCTAGATGATCACCTTTATAGCTGAGTAAATACTGATGACCACCTTTATAGCTGAGTAAATACTGAGTAAATACTGTTATCTAGCAGGGAACCTTATAGCTGATGATCACCTTTATAGCTGAGTAAATACTGTTATCTAGCAGGGAACCTCGATGACCACCTTTATAGCTGAGTAAATACTGTTATCTAGCAGGGAACCTCGATGACCACCTTTATAGCTGAGTAAATACTGTTATCTAGCAGGGAACCTAGATGACCACCTTTATAGCTGAGTAAATACTGTTATCTAGCAGGGAACCTAGATGACCACCTTTATAGCTGAGTAAATACTGTTATCTAGCAGGGAACATAGATGATCACCTTTATAGCTGAGTAAATACTGTTATCTAGCAGGGAACCTAGATGATCACCTTTATAGCTGAGTAAATACTGTTATCTAGCAGGGAACCTAGATGATCACCTTTATAGCTGAGTAAATACTGTTATCTAGCAGGGAACCTAGATTATCACCTTTATAGCTGAGTAAATACTGTTATCTAGCAGGGAACCTCGATGACCACCTTTATAGCTGAGTAAATACTGTTATCTAGCAGGGAACCTAGATGATCACCTTTATAGCTGAGTAAATACTGTTATCTAGCAGGGAACCTCGATGACCACCTTTATAGCTGAGTAAATACTGTTATCTAGCAGGGAACCTAGATGACCACCTTTATAGCTGAGTAAATACTGTTATCTAGCAGGGAACCTAGATGATCACCTTTATAGCTGAGTAAATACTGTTATCTAGCAGGGAACCTCGATGACCACCTTTATAGCTGAGTAAATACTGTTATCTAGCAGGGAACCTAGATGACCACCTTTATAGCTGAGTAAATACTGTTATCTAGCAGGGAACCTAGATGATCACCTTTATAGCTGAGTAAATACTGTTATCTAGCAGGGAACCTAGATGACCACCTTTATAGCTGAGTAAATACTGTTATCTAGCAGGGAACCTAGATGATCACCTTTATAGCTGAGTAAATACTGTTATCTAGCAGGGAACCCAAGGGCTTTTCTGAATCAGGACCCCAATACACTCCCACCAGCTGCCCTCTCAGTTGCCTGTTTCCTGTCTCTTTTATTACTCAATCACATCTTCACCACAGTATCCATGATCCTCTTTCCATTGGGAAACTCCCATCGCCCACACACACACAGACACAAACGCAGACACACACAGATGTGCAGTATAAGTGCCAGTTGAGTTCAACACGTGAAGAAAGTTTTCCCACCACAAGAAACTGATTGAGCCACGTAGAGATATACTGATAACACGTGTATGCGTACAAACACAATCACATCACCATGATCCTCTTTCCATTGGGAAACTCCCATCGCCCACACACACGCACAAACGCACACACACCAGTTGAGTTCACACGTGAAGAAAGTTTTCCCACCACACGCCACGCACTGATAACACGCACGCACGCACGCACGCACACACACACACACACACACACACACACACACACACACACACACACACACACACGCACACACACACACACAAACACACAAACACACACACACACACACACACACACACAAACACCTCGGGTAAGTATGGAGACTAACCAAAAGGCATTCAGCCACTTAAGCAGCCTCCTGGCTCACTCCCAGCCAAGTGAATTCTCTGTCAGTGAATTAGCCATCATGTAATCATACCCCAGCCTCACAGCAATTAGATACACTTCTACCAAATCTGAGGAGACCATGTGTTCTCCTACCACTAATAGTTTACTTTAGCTCACCAGCTGACAGGCCTAGCCCTGCCGCTCTCGACTTCTACACACAAAGACAGACACACCAGTGGAGGCTCCTCAGATGAGGAAGGGAGGAGGACCATCCTCCTCAGTGAATTTCATAAAAATCTACATTTTAAAACATTAAAAAAGTTATCCCTTTTAGATGAAACTATACTAATTATATTCACGTCATCAAATCATTGATGTAAATACACTGCTTTGCGATGAAGGTCTACAGTAGCCTCAACAGCACTCTGTAGGGTAGCACCATAGTGTAGCCGGAGGACTGCTAGCTTCCGTCCTCCTCTTGGTACATTGACATGGTACAAAACCTAGGCTTTTGGTTCTCACCCCCTTCCATAGACTTACACAGCAATTATGACAACTTCCGGAGGACGTTCTCCAACCTATCAGAGCTCTCGCAGCATGAATTGACATGTTGTCCACCCAATCAAAGGATCTAAGAATGAATCTAGTACTGAAAGCATAAGCTACAGATCAGAGAATGAATCTAGTACTGAAAGCATAAGCTACAGATCAGAGAATGAATCTAGTACTGAAAGCATAAACTACAGATCAGAGAATGAATCTAGTACTGAAAGCATAAGCTACAGCTATCATTGCAGTGCATAAAATGTGGTGAGTAGTTGACTCAAAGAGAGAGAAAGGCAATAGCTGAACAGTTTTCGACAAATTAATTTATTCAAAAATGAAGGAGAAGCAAGAGAGAGAGATTTCGTCTTTTTTTTTCACTTTCAGTTTCACTTAATTAGCTAGCAAATGCAGCTGGCTAGTTTAGCCTACTGAAACACCCTGCTCAGACAGAGGGATGCTTTGTTAGCTAGCTGGCTAGTTTAGCCTACTCAAACACCCTGCTCAGACAGAGGGATGCTTTGTTAGCTAGCTGGCTATGACTATCCAACACAACACTGGAACTCTTAGCTATACAGCCTGTAACCTGGCTGGTCCCTCTTCCAGTAAACTTTCATTCATAGGCTAGGTTGTAGCAAACGCATGATGGGTATAGGGAAAATTCAAGTATCATGTAGTAGCCTAAACCTATCGCTGTTAGATTGAGCTGGGTGAATGGAATATGAATAACAATAGAAATAAGGCCATGTTCATAAAAAATAAATTGTTCTCCCTCATCATAAACGGCACTGACCGCCACTGAGACACACACACACACACACACACACAGGCATACAAATCTCATCATCCCAGACACCCTGAACCCACTTCAATTTGCATACCGCCCCAACAGATCCACAGATGACACAATCTCTATCGCACTCCACACTGCCCTGTCCCACCAGGACAAAAGGAACACCTATGTGAGAATGCTGTTCATCGACTACAGCTCAGTGTTCAACACCATAGTGCCCTCAAAGCTCATCACTAAGCTAAGGACCCTGGGACTAAACACCTGCCTCTGCAACTGGATCCTGGACTTCCTGACGGGCTGCGCCCCTGTGTTGAGGGTTAGGCAGCAACACATCTGTCATGCTGACCCTAAACACGGGGGCCCCTCAGGGGTTCGTGCTTAGTCCCCTTCACAAATGTATATGTGTATTTTAACCCAATAATGGTTCAATTTAAGACGTTTAAGCTGCCTATCAATCATTGACCAGTGGACAGCCAGTGAAAAATGTGCTCTTGCAAAATCTGCATAGTGCAGATCCCAGCCTATGGAATAACAGTTCTTCCCTTCTAATCTTTGCTATGGTATTGTGCTCTGTACTGTCATCAGCAAGATTAATTGAAGAAGACCGATGGGGCTTTTATTGCTCAATCTAATTTGTGCTGATTAAAAAAAAAATATCCATAAAAAGTAATCTAAACATAACTGAAAGTAATCAGATTATGTATACACACATGTGTGCCAATAAAACATACACACGCACACGTGTCCATGAACACGCACACATACACACACAAACACACAAAGACACAGCTGTGGCTCATCTGTCGATATGTGAAACCAAATAGAATGTCAGTAGTGTCTAACTGGTGTCCAAACTATTAACCTACATCTCACCTGTATGAATGAAGACTATCCCATAATATTAACCTACATCTCACCTGTATGAATGAAGACTATCCCATAATATTAACCTACATCTCACCTGTATGAATGAAGACTATCCCATAATATTAACCTACATCTCACCTGTATGAATGAAGACTATCCCATAATATTAACCTACATCTCACCTGTATGAATGAAGACTATCCCATAATATTAACCTACATCTCACCTGTATGAATGAAGACTGTACCCATAAATGAAGACTATCCCATAATGAAGACTAATAATATTAACCTACATCTCACCTGTATGAATGAAGACTATCCCATAATATTAACCTACATCTCACCTGTATGAATGAAGACTATCCCATAATATGTATGAATGAAGACTATCCCATAATATTAACCTACATCTCACCTGTATGAATGAAGACTATCCCATAATATTAACCTACATCTCACCTGTATGAATGAAGACTATCCCATAATATTAACCTACATCTCACCTGTATGAATGAAGACTATCCCATAATATTAACCTACATCTCACCTGTATGAATGAAGACTATCCCATAATATTAACCTACATCTCACCTGTATGAATGAAGCCTATTACATAATATTAATCCACTGGTGTGTAAGAGATAGCGTCTTAGCAAGAGAAAGCGTGCGAGAGAGAATAGTGCCTAATGAAGGTTGAGGAAGTGAGAGCGTTTCCACACACACACATACGCAGACCCACTGATGCTATTACTATTAGCCTGGTGAGCCCATTGCACTCATGTGTCACTTCAAAGCATTCTCAGCTATTAATCAGGAACTATCCAGCCCTCCGAGCGAGCGAGGGCCCCAGCTAGCCGCGCCGCGACGCAACGCTAACTACACCCCTCAACATCAACACAATGGAGCCATCATTACAGCCGTTACGCTACGCCTCGGCCTAGACAGCACACCTTTATCTAGGCATATACATTACACACTCACGGCCAATTAATTTGTCTGCCACGTCTGAGAATACAGGGGGTGGGTAGTGGGGAGGGTTTGTGTGTGTGTGTGTGTGTGTGTGTGTGTGTGTGTGTTTGCATGCGTGCATGTGTGGCACCTGGCTCCTGTTGCTTACAGTGGGCTCTGTGCCCTGCCTCAGAGCCTCTTTATTAAAGCACCTGTCAGCTAGCTATACAGCCTGTAACCTGGCTGGTCCCTCCTCGCCTGTCAGCTAGCTATACAGCCTGTAACCTGGCTGGTCCCTCCTCGCCTGTCAGCTAGCTATACAGCCTGTAACCTGGCTGGTCCCTCCTCGCCTGTCAGCTAGCTATACAGCCTGTAACCTGGCTGGTCCCTCCTAGCCTGTCTGCTAGCTATACAGCCTGTAACCTGGCTGGTCCCTCCTAGCCTGTCAGCTAGCTATACAGCCTGTAACCTGGCTGGTCCCTCCTCGCCTGTCAGCTAGCTATACAGCCTGTAACCTGGCTGGTCCCTCCTAGCCTGTCTGCTAGCTATACAGCCTGTAACCTGGCTGGTCACTCCTAGCCTGTCAGCTAGCTATACAGCCTGTAACCTGGCTGGTCCCTCCTAGCCTGTCAGCTAGCTATACAGCCTGTAACCTGGCTGGTCCCTCCTACCCTGTCAGCTAACTATACAGCCTGTAACCTGGCTGGTGTAGGCAAGCCATTCTCACAGCCTGGCCCTCCTCACCTTGCAGCCACAGCGTGCGTATACAATCAATCCTGACAGCAAACACACACACAAACTAGACAGCTAGCTTCCGCCTCCCAGCCCCTCCGCTCAGATAGCACTAACTCCAGCAGCCCCACCCATTCAGCTGGATATCAGGCACCTCACACACAAGCCTCCCAGCCCCTCCGCTCAGATAGCACTAACTCCAGCAGTCCCATCCATTCAGCTGGATATCAGGCACCACACACACAAGCCACCCAGCCCCTCCGCTCAGATAGCACTAACTCCAGCAGCCCCATCCATTCAGCTGGATATCAGGCACCACACACACAAGCCTCCCAGCCCCTCCTCTCAGATAGCACTAACTCCAGCAGCCCCATCCATTCAGCTGGATATCAGGCACCACACACACAAGCCACCCAGCCCCTCCGCTCAGATAGCACTAACTCCAGCAGCCCCATCCATTCAGCTGGATATCAGGCACCACACACACAAGCCTCCCAGCCCCTCCTCTCAGATAGCACTAACTCCAGCAGCCCCATCCATTCAGCTGGATATCAGGCACCACACACACAAGCCACCCAGCCCCTCCGCTCAGATAGCACTAACTCCAGCAGCCCCATCCATTCAGCTGGATATCAGGCACCACACACACAAGCCACCCAGCCCCTCCGCTCAGATAGCACTAACTCCAGCAGCCCCATCCATTCAGCTGGATATCAGGCACCACACACACAAGCCTCCCAGCCTAAGGGATTACCAGAGGGATAGCGTTGTCTCTTTAATATTAGATACATGTTATACAATGCTAATCCCTCATATAAACCGTTTTGTCTCTTTGTTTTGGCTGAAGTGATGTACGGCGCTTTGGTATTGAATGAATTGGGGCAGGAGGGGGGTGAAGTTGGGGGTTTGGAGGGCGGGCTCCTAACTCAGTGGTTCTCGTGGCTTTGGTCTGATAGCTAACAGTTTTCTAGTGAAAATCCAGGCAAATACACCAGATAATGACATAGTTTCCCTTGATAGTTCCACGCTGAGGTTGAATGGAGGTCAGGCTTCATGTATTAGACACTCTGCCCCTCCCCCACTCTCCAGTGGACTGTCAGCCTGTTGAACAAGCCCCTCCTCCACTCTCCAGTAGACTGTCAGTCTGCTGAACAAGCCCCTCCCCACTCTCCAGTAGACTGTCAGCCTGTTAAACAAGCCCCTCCTCCACTCTCCAGTGAACTGTCAGCCTGCTGAACAAGCCCCTCCCCCACTCTCCAGTGAACTGTCAGCCTGCTGAACAAGCCCCTCCCCCACTCTCCAGTAGACTGTCAGCCTGCTGAACAAGCCCCTCCTCCACTCTCCAGTGGACTGTCAGCCTGCTGAACAAGCCCCTCCCCCACTCTCCAGTGGACTGTCAGCCTGCTGAACAAGCCCCTCCCCCACTCTCCAGTGAAATGTCAGCCTGCTGAATAAGCCCCTCCTCCAGTCTCCAGTGTACTGTCAGCCTGCTGAATAAGCCCCTCCCCCACTCTCCAGTGAACTGTCAGCCTGCTGAACAAGCCCCTCCCCCACTCTCCAGTGAACTGTCAGCCTGCTGAACAAGCCCCTCCCCCACTCTCCAGTAGACTGTCAGCCTGCTGAACAAGCCCCTCCCCCACTCTCCTGTCAGTGCTGAAGCCCCTCCCCCACTCTCCAGTAGACTGTCAGCCTGTTAAACAAGCCCCCCCACTCCTCCACTCTCCAGTGAACTGTCAGCCTGCTGAACAAGCCCCTCCCCCACTCTCCAGTGGACTGTCAGCCTGCTGAACAAGCCCCTCCCCCACTCTCCAGTGAACTGTCAGCCTGCTGAATAAGCCCCTCCTCCACTCTCCAGTGTACTGTCAGCCTGCTGAATAAGCCCCTCCCCCAATCTCCGGTGAACTGTCAGCCTGCTGAACAAGCCCCTCCCCCACTCTCCAGTGAACTGTCAGCCTGCTGAACAAGCCCCTCCCCCACTCTCCAGTGGACTGTCAGCCTGCTGAACAAGCCCCTCCCCCACTCTCCAGTAGACTGTCAGCCTGCTGAACAAGCCCCTCCTCCACTCTCCAGTGAACTGTCAGCCTGCTGAACAAGCCCCTCCCCCACTCTCCAGTGAACTGTCAGCCTGCTGAACAAGCCCCTCCCCCACTCTCCAGTAGACTGTCAACCTGCTGAACAAGCCCCTCCTCCACTCTCCAGTGGACTGTCAGCCTGCTGAACAAGCCCCTCCCCCACTCTCCAGTGAACTGTCAGCCTGCTGAACAAGCCCCTCCCCACTCTCCAGTGGACTGTCAGCCTGCTGAATAAGCCCCTCCCCCACTCTCCAGTGGACTGTCAGCCTGCTGAATAAGCCCCTCCCCCACTCTCCGGTGAACTGTCAGCCTGCTGAACAAGCCCCTCCCCACTCTCCATATGCTGACCCCTCTCTCTCTAAATTGACATGGGAAACATATATTTACATTGCCAAAGCAAGTAAACTAGAAAATCAACAAAAGTGAAATAAACAATGAGAAATGAACAGTAAACATGACACTGACACTAGTTTCAACAGAATAAAGACATTTCAAATGTTATATTATGTCTATATGTACAGTGTTGTAAGAATGTGCAAATAGTTCAAGTACAAAAGGGAAAATAAATCAACAACATATGGGTTATATTTGCAATGGTGTTTGTTCTTCACTGGTTGCCATTTTCTTGTGACAACAGGCACAAATCTTTCTGCTGTGATGGCATCAAAAGTGGATTTGTTTACTAGTTCTTTGTGGGTTCTGTGTAATCTGAGGGAAATCTGTGTCTTTAATATGGTCATACATTTGGCAGGAGGTTAGGAAGTGCATCTCAGTTTCCACCTCATTTTGTGGGCAGTGTGCACATAGCCTGTCTTCTCTTGAGAGCCAGGTCTGCCTGCGGCGGCCTTTTTCAATAGCAAGACAATGCTCACTGAGTCTGTACATAGTCAAAGCTTTCCTCACCTGACCACTGTCAGTCACAGTGGTCAGGTGAGTGGACCCCAGACATCACAAACATAAAGGGAAATGGATTCTAGAAAGTATTCAAGTATTTTTTTCCAGATCCTTATTGGGATGTCAAATTGTATGTTCCTTTTGATGGTGTAGAAGGCCCTTCACGACTTGTCTCTCAGATGGCTCATAGCTCTGTGGAAGTAACCTGTGGTGCTGATGTTTAGGCTGAGCTATGTATAGTTTTTGGAGTGCTCTAGGGTAATGGTGCCTCTCTCTTTCTTTCTTTCTTTCTTTCTTTCTTTCCCTCCCTCCCTCCCTTTCTGTCTCTTTTACCGCTCTCTCCCCCTTTCTCTCTCTCCCTTTCTTTCTCTCTCCCCTTTCTGTCTCTTTACCTCTCTCTCTCTCCCTTTCTTTCTCTATCACTCTCTTTCTTTCTCCCCTTTCTGTCTCTTTACCTCTCTCTCTCCCTTTCTTTCTCTATCACTCTCTTTCTCTCTCCCCCTTTCTGTCTCTTTACCTCTCTCTCTCTCCCTTTCTTTCTCTATCACTCTCTTTCTTTCTCCCCCTTTCTGTCTCTTTACCTCTCTCTCCCTTTCTTTCTCTCTCCCCTTTCTGTCTCTTTACCTCTCTCTCTCTCCCTTTCTTTCTCTATCACTCTCTTCCTCTCTCCCCCTTTCTGTCTCTTTACTGCTCTCTCTCTCCCTTTCTTTCTCTATCACTCTCTTTCTCTCTCCCCCTTTCTGTCTCTTTACCTCTCTCTCCCCTCTCTCCTCTTCTCTCCCTTTCTTTCTCTCTCTCTATCTCTCCCCCTTCTGTCTCTTTACCTCTCTCTTTCTCTCTCCCCCTTTCTGTCTCTTTCCCTCTCTCTCTCTCTCTCTCTCTCTCTCTCTCTCCCTTTCTTTCTCTATCACTCTCTTTCTCTCTCCCCCTTTCTGTCTCTTTACCTCTCTCTCTCTCTCTCTCTCTCTCTCTCTCTCTCTCTATCGTAAAATCAAAAAATCCAGAGGGAGGAACAGAGAAGGGGAAAAAAGGGAAGAACAGAGAAGGGGAACAGAGGGAGGAACAGAAAAGGGGAACAAAGGGAGGAACAGAGAAGGGGACAGAGAAGGGGGACAGAGAAGGGGGACAGAGAAGGGGGACAGAGGGAGGAACAGAAAAGGGGAACAAAGGGAGGAACAGAGAAGGGGACAGAGAAGGGGGACAAAGGGAGGAATAGAGAAGGGGAACAATGGGAAGAACAGAGAAGGGGAACAGAGAAGGGGGACAGAGAAGGGGGACAGAGAAAGGAACAGAGAAGGGGAACAGAGAAGGGGGACAGAAGGAGGGGGACAGAGGGAGGAACGGAGAAGGGGATATACCAGAATAGAGGAGAGGAGGGAAAGAACGACTACAAAACAAAATGAGACTAAGGGGTCGCTACAGAGAAGAAACACACAGACATTAACGAGTGACTAGTGTAAAACAACTTAACAAGGGATTCACAAAAAACCTGATAAGAGCGGAGGAAGAGTAATCAACGTCAGAGGAAAGAGGTGCGGGGAAGACAGACGCACAGAGAGCAACAAGTCCCTGTCGTATTGTGAAGCAGGCAGCTGGTTGGAGGGTCCCCCGAGACTTATTAAAATGGAATTCCTGTTGCTAATCTTTGTTTTCTCTAGAAAGGGATGACACATCCCAGAGAGGCGTTGCTGCATGTATATTTAATGGCACAAAACTCGGCATATCCTTGGCAGCAGAGGTGGCGTAGCGTCTCATTGTTTAGGTGGCTTGTGTGTCGCCACCACGGCGCCGCCCGCTGCTTCACTGACAGTCACTAAATCGCAGCCCATTATTTGGGTTTATCTGCATTCAGCTAACATCAACACCCCCTCCTCAGGGGGAGTGTCCATGACATAGACTGACCAGGTGAACGCTGTGATCCCTTATTGATGTTACTTGATAAATTCACTTCAGTGTAGATGAAGGGATGGAGACGGGTTAAAGAATGACTTTCAAGCCTTGAGACAATTGAGACATGGATTGTGTTTGTGCTGTTTAAAGGGTGAATGGGCCAGACTAAATAGGTAAGTGCCTTTGAACGGTGTATGGTAGTAGGTGCCAGTTTATGTCAAGAACTGCAACTCTGCTGGGTTTTTCACGCTCAACCGTTTCTGTGCGTATCAAGAATGGTTCACCACCCAGAGAACATCCAGCCAACTTGACACAACTGTGGGAAGCATTGGAGTCAATATGGACCAGCATCCTTATGGAACGCCTCAATTTGCCCCGACAAATTGAGGCTGTTCAACTCAATATTAGGAAAGTGTTCCTAATGTTTTGTCCACTCAGTGTATGTACAGGTTGACGGACATGCATCTGAAGCATGTCCTCTAGGAGAGGAGGAACAACAGTCATATTTGTATTACTATCTATATTACTGATAGTACAGCCTTCACTCAGTAGGCTAGAAATAACGCCCACATTCAACCTCTTCATCACACTGGAAGCATTGGGGCTTCCCCTGGGGTCTACAGGAGCCCACTGGGGCCACTAGAGACAGAGCCAGTAGGGAGGGACAGTCTGTGCTGTTATGAGGGGAACAATGCACCTGTCTGGGGTGGAAGGTTTAACCACACACACACACAACCCAGCCCAGCGTCTCTACTCTCGCCCATTTCGCCTGCTGCCCTCGCCCAGTGTGTGTGTATATGTTCTTTCCCCTGAAAGATTACAATAATAACATTGAAATTAAATTAAAAACAAGTAATCTGGATTTTCTGCATGAGCCGTTAATAATGTCTAACAGCTGTCACATGCAATACAGCCACGCCGAGGTGGGCCTTAGGCTGTCTGATGAGGAGCAGGCTGATACTACGAAGAGGGAGAGGGGAAAGGAGAAGAGAGGAGAGGAGAGGAGAGGAGAGGAGAGGAGAGGAGAGGAGAGGAGAGGAGAGAGGAGAGGAGAGGAGAGGAGAGGAGAGAGAGAGGATGAGAGAGGAGAGGAGAGGAAAGGAGAGGAGAGGAGAGGAGAGGAGAGGGAAAGGAGAGGAGAGGAGAGGAGAGGAGAGGAGAGGAGAGGAGAGGAGAGGAGGAGGAGAGGAGAGAGAGAGAGAGAGAGAGAGAGGAGAGCAGAGGAGAGAGAGGAGAGGAGAGGAGAGGAGAGGAGAGGAGAGGAGAGGAGAGGAGAGGAGAGGAGAGGAGAGGAGAGGAGAGGAGAGGAGAGGAGAGGAGAGGAGAGGAGAGGAGAGGAGAGGAGAGGAGAGGAGAGAGAGAGAGAGAGAGAGAGAGAGAGAGAGAGAGAGAGAGAGAGAGAGAGAGAGAGAGCGAGAGAGAGATACATCGTTATAATACTGTTTATAGACATAATATGACATTTGAAATGTCTTTATTCTTTTGGAACTTCTGAGTGTAATGTTTACTGTTAATCTTTATTGTTTATTTCCCTTTTGAAAGCCAAGCCCCTGAAACCTGATACAGGAAGGTATTACCCAGCATGCCGCTCTCTCTCACCCGTGAGTCTCCTTTGTGTTGGTCTTGTGGTGCCGCCCCGTGCTGCAGGGCCAGGGTTCCACCATGGCACCAGGCCACATGCTGTGGAGGGGGGAAGGGAAGGGCGGCTGGCGGACTGTTTGAAGAGCCCCGTCTCTGGGACCACACTGACTCTCCAGCCAGAAGAGGCTGTTGCGACGCCAAGCGCTAGCTAGCTACTCCGGACACAGACTGCTCCATACACACAAACATCCCCCTTACCTTCACGGAATGGGAGCAAACGAGCACCACCGCATTTAGTATCTTCAGAGAAATCTGATCAAATCAGTCCTGTATTACTAATGAATACTTGATTGGATGATTGTCTCATTCTTTTGATGTTTGGCTATTACAATAATGCTAATTATTACTGTAATGACATCTGTTATTACTGTATTGACATATGTTATTACAGTAATGACATCTGTTATTACTGTATTGACATATGTTATTACTGTAATGACATCTGATATTACAGTAATGACATCTGTTATTACTGTAATGACATCTGATATTACAGTAATGACATCTGATATTACTGTAATTACATCTGATATTACAGTAATGACATTTGATATTACTGTAATAACATCTGATATTACTGTAATGACATCTGTTATTACTGTATTGACATATGTTATTACTGTAATGACATCTGTTATTACTGTAATAACATCTGATATTACAGTAATGACATCTGTTATTACTGTAATGACATCTGATATTACAGTAATGACATCTGATATTACTGTAATAACATCTGATATTACAGTAATGACATTTGATATTACTGTAATAACATCTGATATTACTGTAATGACATCTGTTATTACTGTATTGACATATGTTATTACAGTAATGACATCTGTTATTACTGTATTGACATATGTTATTACTGTAATGACATCTGGTATTACTGTAATAACATCTGATATTACAGTAATGACATCTGTTATTACTGTAATGACATCTGATATTACAGTACTAACATCTGATATTATTGTAATAACATCTGATATTACAGTAATGACATTTGATATTACAGTAATGACATCTGTCTGTTTGAATGGTCCATGTGTCAATAACAGGGATGCCCTCCACCCCCCTCTTCAGTTCACCCTATGACTGAGTTGTAGACAGACACTGACACACTGAATCTGGATAGTGACCGATTGTGTAGACTGATTTCATTGCGGGCAGTGTAGAGTGATTTCCAGGGGGGCAGTGTAGACTGATTTCATTGCGGGCAGTGTAGAGTGATTTCCAGGGGGGCAGTGTAGACTGATTTCAATGGGGGCAGTGTAGAGTGATTTCCATGGGGGCAGTGTAGACTGATTTCCATGGGGGCAGTGTAGACTGATTTCCAGGGGGGCAGTGTAGACTGATTTCCATGGGGGCAGTGTAGACTGATTTCCAGGGCAAGCAGGCTGCAGGGTGACAGCTGGTGGTAGCAGCCGGTCGATCCCTCCCCACCAGGTGTGTGTTTCAGCCAGGTGTAGGGTGCCACCGTGCACTGAATCTGGATAGTGACCCCATAGCTCAGGTTAAGGACAGATGCTGAATCTGGATAGTGACCCCATAGCTCAGGTTAAGGGCAGACACTGAATCTGGATAGTGACCCCATAGCTCAGGTTAAGGGCAGATGCTGAATCTGGATAATGACCCCACAGCTCAGGTTAAGGGCAGATGCTGAATCTGGATAGTGACCTCATAGCTCAGGTTAAGGGCAGACACTGAATCTGGATAGTGACCCCATAGCTCAGGTTAAGGGCAGATGCTGAATCTGGATAGTGACCTCATAGCTCAGGTTAAGGGAAGACGAGAGCGTATACAGCCACTACGGAGAGGGAGAGGGGAAAGGCTGGTTATAGAGGGTAGGGCAGTGTAGACTGATTTCCAGGGGGGCAGTGTAGACTGATTTCCATGGGGGCAGTGTAGACTGATTTCCATGGGGGAAGTGTAGACTGATTTCCATGGGGGCAGTGTAGACTGATTTCCATGGGGGCAGTGTAGACTGATTTCCATGGGGGCAGTGTAGACTGATTTCCATGGGGAAGTGTAGACTGATTTCCATGGGGGCAGTGTAGACTGATTTCCATGGGGGCAGTGTAGACTGATTTCCATGGGGGCAGTGTAGACTGATTTCCATGGGGGCAGTGTAGACTGATTTCCATGGGGGCAGTGTAGACTGATTTCCATGGGGGCAGTGTAGACTGATTTCCATGGGGGCAAGTGTAGACTGATTTCCATGGGGGCAGTGTAGACTGATTTCCATGGGGGCAGTGTAGACTGATTTCCAGGGCAAGCAGGCTGCAGGGTGACAGCTGGTGGTAGCAGCCGGTCGATCCCTCCCCACCAGGTGTGTGTTTCAGCCAGGTGTAGGGTGCCACCGTGCCAGGTGATCGCCAGCCATTTAACGAGACACCTCATGACATCATGTCTGCTCTGTGACGGTCATGTCATCTCACGACAATCCACAAAAAGCCCAGTGACTCTGGAAGGCTGGAGGCCAGCACGCTTTTACAGAGGCCCAGAGAGGGTGGAGAACACCAGGCATGAGTACAAAGAGCCATGGCCAAATGCAACTTGGCATAAGACCCACGTTCTGTCACTACACTCCCACCACAGCGGCTCCCTGAAACAAGTTGCTTTTTAATGTCATATTTTGTGGGCTATTTAAGATGTCATTTTTTGTTCGCTCAGACTTCAAAGGTAGGTCTCAGAGCTTTATTATTTTCCCTTCGCCAAATCCTAAAACTGGTTGTGATTTTGAGTTGGCACCAAATAATTACAGTGAGGCGCTGCAGCCCGAGTCCAGCCACTGCTCTGCCCCTGGCCCTCCCCTTCTGGCCAGACTATCAGCAGTGGCCGGGGGAGTGAAGGAGAACTCAGTGTTCACAACACCAGACACTACAAGGCCAAGACGGCGCCAGTCCCATCCTATCTCACAAACAACCTTCACCCACTCCACTCCCCTCACCCACTCCACTCCACTCCCCTCACCCACTCCACTCCCCCCACCCACTCCACTCCCCTCACCCACTCCACTCACTTCACCCACTCCACTCCCCTCACCCACTCCACTCCCCTCACCCACTCCACTCCCCTCACCCACTCCACTCCCCTCACCCACTCCACTCCCCTCACCCACTCCACTCCCCTCCCCCACTCCACTCCCTCACCCACCCCCACCCACTCCCCCCCTCACCCACTCCCCTCACCCACTCCACTCCACTCCCCTCACCCACCCACTCCTCCACTCCCCTCACCCACTCCACTCCCCTCACCCACCAGTGTTTCTTTTTCAGACAAGGTTGTAACCAGCCACTTTCCTAACTCCACCAAACACCTGTGTTTTGTCTTTGATGCCATCCTCCCCCCACCAGCCCCCCAGGCCATTGGGATATTCCAGCAATGAGGCATTCAATAAAAACCTATTGTAAAGTGATTTATTCCCCTTTGGAAGGAAAAACACAAGGGGGCAGAAGCCAGACAGAAGTGCTAACCTTTGAAGAGGCGATCTGCTCGGATATCCAGCCAGCCAGGACATAACAAGCCAGGGGACTGACAGGGACATCCTAGCAGAAAACAATAAAGAGGGTGTTTTTTATCTTTAACAACATGCAGTAAAACACACAAAGTTGGTCCTCTGCAACAATGGCCCCGTGGCAGAGGAGACTGGCTGAAACTAAAGTGTCAGGAAAGACCACTGGCTTCCCAGACACAAGACTCTTCCTGGTCAGAATGAGACCATGTGCTTCCCAGACACAAGACTCTTCCTGGTCAGAATGAGACTACTGGCTTCCCAGACACAAGACTCTTCCTGGTCAGAATGAGACCATGTGCTTCCCAGACACAAGATTCTTCCTGGTCAGAATGAGACCATGTGCTTCCCAGACACAAGACTCTTCCTGGTCAGAATGAGACCATGTGCTTCCCAGACACAAGACTCTTCCTGGTCAGAATGAGACCATGTGCTTCCCAGATACAAGCTCTTCCTGGTCAGAATGAGACCATGTGCTTCCCAGACACAAGACTCTTCCTGGTCAGAATGAGACCATGTGCTTCCCAGACACAAGACTCTTCCTGGTCAGAATGAGACCATGTGCTTCCCAGATACAAGCTCTTCCTGGTCAGAATGAGACCATGTGCTTCCCAGACACAAGACTCTTCCTGGTCAGAATGAGACCATGTGCTTCCCAGACACAAGACTCTTCCTGGTCAGAAAGGGGCGGTTGAAACAGAGGAGAGGACCAAGGACAGCAAGAGGCATAGAGAGAAGAGGAAAGAGGAGAGAGAAAAGAGAGAGGAAGAGAGGAGAGAGGAGAGAGAGAGAGAAGAGAGAGAAAGAGAGAGAAGAGAGAGAAAGAGAGAGAAAGAGAGAGAAGAGAGAGAAAGAGAGAGAAGAGAGAGCAAGAGAAGAAAGAGAGAAGAAAGAGAGAAGAGAGAGCAAGAGAAGAAAGAGAAAGAGAGAAGAGAGAAGAGAGAGCAAGAGAAGAAAGAGAGAAGAGAGAGCAAGAGAAGAAAGAGAGAAGAGGGGGGAAGAAAGAGAGGAGAGAAAGAGAGGAGAGAAAGAGAAGAAAAAAAGAGAGAAAGAGAAGAAAGAGAGGAGAGAAAGAGAAGAGAGAGGAAGAGAAGAAAAAGAGAGAGAAGAGAGAGAAGAGAGAGAAAGAGAGAAGAAAACAGAGAGAGGAGAGAGTGGGATGTGTAAGGGAATAGGAGCGAGTGTGAGTGTGTGTGCGTGTGCGGGTGTGTGTGTGAGTGTGTGAGTGTGTTCCTCTGTTTGTCTGTCTGTCCCTGTGTCTTTAAGAATGTGACGTAAATATGACCGTTGATTACATGGGGTGTTGAGAGCAGCTCTCAGCCATGGACGGTCCCCTCCAGGGCCGAAGCCCTTCTACCGACCCTAACCCTAACCCCCCCCTACTGTTTCAACAGACACACCTCCCAGATGCACCCCAATGATCAGAACAGTATGGCTGAAAGATGACCCCCAGGTCATAAATGGCAGCAGTAAAGACAGCTCCACTGTGGCTCCTAGTTTTCTGCTATCAGGTCGGCTGTGGTTCTCTCTGCTAATCAACCAGAAGGGGAATTAGAAAACCGTTTGAATTAATACAGTGTATTTTTAGCTTTGTAGCAGAATGAAGAGACCCAACACCAATAAGTAGAATCTGTGCCTCTGTGTGTGTGTGTGTAGGAACAGAGGAATAGTTATTCCGGCAGATTCAGTGAGGACATTGCTAGATTAGTACAGGCTTCACATCGACCACCTGACTTACAGGACAAATGACTGTCTGGCTGTTCTGGGTGAAGAGAGACAGTGGCAGATACATGTCTAGCGGGTTCAGCAACATGCTTCAACAGACAAGTGAGAGAATATAGGCTTCCTTATTGGGTCCACTTGCTCTCTGTACAGGGGCCCAGATTGCAACTAAAATTCCCTTCTGTGGAACCGACAGTGTGCGTTTCATACCAAAACATGTTGAAATATCGTAACCCAGCGAGGAACAGAGTGGTTACCAAGCTAAAGAGAGGGAGTCGCAACAACAGCGCCAGTTTCCAGACGTCTCTCTGCAGCCAGAGTGGAGAGAGATGGTTGATGATAATAAACACCCCTAAAATCAGACAGAGGAACTTCTTTCAAGGAGCCACAGCACAAACCTGCTTCTGAATGCATTTTTACACCAACTCTGAAATATGAATGCTCTGTGTAATGTATTCATGGGAACCAGTGTGTGAGTTAGTCCCCGGGGAAAAGCACCGAGAAAACTGAAGAGTTCAACACACTCAGCAAACAACGTGCTCTGTTTTCCCTAATGGTAGTGGTGCCCAGGACAAGACAGTTGAAGAGACACTAATGACTCCTAGAAGACAAAATAAACCTGTTTAGTTGAAGATGTTAAAATGTGATTTCAGCCACATACAGTAGGAATATTGAGTCTGTGTTGGATGGTCTCAGTCCACATTTTGTTGAGAATCTATTTCCACATTTTGTTATTTCTTAAAGTTCTGTTAGAAAGGTTTCACCAAGTAGTTTTGAAACTAGCGCTCATGAGCCAAAACAGGTCCCTGAAAACTGTGCACAATTGTGGCTTACATCATCCATTTGGTATGACGATGTCACGTCCTGCAATTAAAAACATGTATAATCCTGTATGATATCTAACAAATTCCAATTTGTACAATATCTTACAAATGTGTAAGTGCTTAAGAACCCATTCAATCTGCTTAAATGATACATACATGATGGTATTGTCTGTAGCGGTGTGAAACCTGTATCTCTGTCCTGTTCAGGTTATTCAGTACAAGTCTCTACACACTGATAAGAGAGTATCTAGATGCATCATCAACAAATCACATTTTCTAAATCACATTTTTTTTTTATCTCTTTTTTTTTTTTATTACACAAATTCCTGAATTATACTCAAATTCTCATCCAAAGGATCATTTCTGGTAACAAAATACTAAATCAGGACAACAACAAAAAACATACAGTAACAAATCAATGGATTTGTGAATAGACTTTAAAACAATCTGGTGTCAGTGAAATCAATGAATAGTAAAGCTGACCATCTTTAACGTTATGTAATTGCCATGATTTTGTGATTTATTGCAAGAATGTCTTAATGCACCTGTTCAAAAACGTTGGGTAATTCCGATGGTGTTTCTAAATGGGTCTACAACTGTCTATTCTTTCCAACAACCTTACATCGAAATCAATTAGATTGAGTCGTTTGACAAATAACCCAGCAAACCGAAATTGGTTCTGTGAACGTTCCCAGAACATTCATTAAGGGCTAAATGACTATACAATTAAATAAAATTAATACACAAGAACGTTCCAGTTGTGCTGATGATTATACAATGTTGGTATAAAACATTCACCCGATGTTGCACGAACGTTCCCAGAACACATTTTGTTATTACATTACCTGGAAACCTAACAACAACCTCAGGGGAATGTTCTGTGGTGGTTGTTACAGGTGTTGTGCACAACATCTTAGTGCATCTGAGGAGAACATTTCAAGGATATTTCATTGAATCACTTTCTGAAGAAGAAGTAAATATTTTGTGATGAAAAACATTATTTTAATGTTTTTGGGGTGTTATCATTCTAATGTTAGATTAAAAATGCTAACTAGAACTTAATGTAGAATGTTAAAGCTAAGGTCCTAGGAATGTTCCCAGTTTACTGGGAAGAGATTGGACCCAGTGGGCAAAAATGCCTAACATTTTCAAACGATGGATTTTGCCAGGAACTCCACATGAGGTGCACACCAACTGGTTATCAATGAGAGATTGAAAAAAACACAATAGATAACTTTACAAATGGTAAAAATCAACTGACAAAAGTATAACACATAAAAAAAGTATGGTTTGCCTTTTTTCCAAATGACTCTCCCTCCCTTCAACCACTGCACTGTAGCTGTTGTCTATGTGGTTGGGTGGGAAGCCAGGACAACCCCTAGAGCACCAAGCAGGCATTCACAGACATACCCAGACCTGCTGCCCTTTATAAGAGCTAACCACGTCACAATCTCCTGCAAAGGCCAGGACTGCATGCCTGACAGACAGACAGACAGACAGGAAGAGGCATCGTGAGCCCCTTGTCAACAAATGTATATTGATTTTGATATAATGTATACAGTGTGTGCAGTACATTCCAATAATGTATTTTTTTTAAAAACATATTTGTATAAGAATTGATGTAATTGCTATAATCAGATGTCATTTCGACAAATGACACTGCACTAGAAGAGCATAACAGGGTATTTAAATCAACTCTATGGGGGACTCCAAAATGCAACGTCTCAGCATAATTCAGAAACAGGGCAATAGTAGGAGAAAAGATGACCCAGCCTTTGCCAAATATGAATCAAATATTCAATAACTCCTACAGATGATTTCATTATTTAACCATACCCCGCACCTGCCTGTAACATATAAGAAATATAGTGCTGTTGTCCTCTATGGTGACCCCAATGACCTTAAAGTTGCATGTGGGTATATCATCTAATGACAATGATTATTTGAGGAAATTGTGGAAGCATTAACGACAACAAAAACAAACTTTTATATGAATGATATATGTTATACAGTTTAATGTGACATGTCCAAATCAAACTATTTTGTGCTGTTGTTCCACTGGACACAGATGTCAATTCAACTTCTATTCCACATTGGTTCAACATCATTTCTTGAGATGACGTTGAAACAACGTTGATTCAAACAGTGTGTGCCCTGTGGGGTCTCCCCAAACTTTGATAATCTACTCCCATACCCTAAAATGTAACTGGTGTGAATATGAACTTCTAACGTTGCGCCTTCCCCATGTTTTGGTTGTCCCTATATAATACAGTTAGTTGGTCGTTCAGTGGAGACACGCGCGCACGAGTCCACGCACGCAGGCACTCCATGTTGACACACGTGCCTATTTACATGCCGTACACTTCGATAAATAGATACCTAAGTCACTGATGCATGCACTGCGAATGCCCGATATAGAAGGAGGATTTTCCCGCGGCTATGCCTACATGGTTACATACATCAGATCCCCCTTCAGTCGCCGTATGCACTTCCGTGAACAGTGAACGCCCAGGCTTTTGTTCGTGTGCTTGCCATCAACCACAGCAGCATGACACTCATGAATATCACTCAGAATCACCAGCATGTCATTGAAGAAAAATGGGAGGACGCCGGAAAGCTGCGTAAAAAAACCGTGCATTTGGTAAAAACGACCAATTGTCTAATTCATTAGACCACACGGTTTAAATTAAATAGGCCGCAACAATTGGGTACAATTGACTCCACAGAGTTACTACATTTATTACATGTGGCCCATTAAACCAAATTACAATTCACCCACTCAACATCAACAAATGGTCAAGTACAGTAGCAGACATTTTGTTTACAGTAGCCCACAGCGCGTAATAGAACACCACGGATGTGTAATATGTGCTTGCTTTACATATGCATGATGCAGCCTAATATAACCCGGGGTTTATGAAACCACTAAAACAACATGAACAAATCATGTAGTGTAAATCATAATTACACCGCAAAATCATTCTGGACATATTTAGTGCAAAATTCGTTAGTAACGTCCCTTAGCTGCCAACCTCGCGTGCTAATTAATTATCTGGTGCAAATGCATGCAGGGGGATTGGGGACATTTGGCACAAATTCGATGGATTGATATATTTTCATTGTGTTTCAAATACTCTATGGTGAAACAACACGTATATATATTTTACCAACCTGAATGCGGAGCCATTGGGATGTGAGAAGGGTAGTATTTTCCTGACGGAAAATGACCGCCATGCTGTACTGAACTGTGACCGGTGGAGGCGATCCGAGATGCGGCGCGGTGTACCAGCGCGCCCCGCTCCGACAGGAGGTGGGCAGGCGCAGCAAAATCCCGTCCCTCCATACTGGCGAAAGGTGAATAATCCGAAATCCAGCGGGGAGACCAAAATAATCAAATGCAATCCATATAATAATCCTTTATAGGTCTAAGTATTGTATTTAGTTGGTCGAAGGCTCCTCCAGCCAAAAACGTAGCCACGAATCATCTTTTCTGCAAGAAATAAAAATGAAAAGGGTTTTGATTGACAGAGAGAATGTTTAGAATATTATAACATTCTAAAGGCCTACAGTTGTTGATGGCATATGCTGGAATAGCGTTACTGTGTAGATGTGCCTTACTGTTATATACAGTTATACATGTCACAGGCTGTGCTTAAGATATTCATAACTATTATGCAGAAGCTGTGAACGGTTGAGACAAAAGCGTTGTTCAGACTTCCCTTCCTTGAGGGAGTGTAAACGCTGCACGAAAACAACACGGGATCAGCAACAATAAGAACAACCACCCAAATCTTTGTTTTCTACAACCGTATACGACGGACCAAGCACGGGTTTACTGCGACTGACAGGCAGGCCTATAGGCCTACTGAAATCTCTATTGATTATGCTATTGGGGGAAAGGCCTTCCTTGATGTAGCACTGAAACCGTTGGAGCCTGGCTTGAACACATCAGGTCTCTCTGTAGTCTGTTCAAGGTCTTACTTTGTGCACTGAGGGCTGTAAATGTCATAGCCCGTAGTTGTGTTATTTTATTCATACCTTATCGTACAGTTCATCAGAACAATCAATACATTCACTTTTGTCAGCTGTCAATGTTGGCAAATAGTGTTTAATCTGTGAAGACATTAGATAAATTAGATAAATTAAGAATTATTGGGACAAGGACATGCTATTGATGAAGTAAATGCACGATTTATAAGACAGAATGCTCAAACCGCACAAAATGAAGTATTTTTATTTTATTTCCAAATGATTATGCCTCAAATGTGCATTAATATCTCTAGGGGAACACTGATCCCTCCTGATCATATGGTCTTTGACTATTCAACCATAATACAGGCATGTTCATTATTAAAAATAAATGTATAGTTGATCATGTATATTTATTAGGCTCGTGTCAAAATGCTGGTCTATGCATAGACCTAACAATGGGATATTGTCTTGGACAGTCCACGCTAGACTGTAACGCGATTATTTCCACGTACGTGAAATATCTGCGAAGTAAATTTTCCTGAAACCCCCATGTGAAAATTACACATCAAAATGCACCGTCGTCCGAAACGTCGTTATCAATTAATCAAGAAATTGTGCGTGTCCAAACTGTCCATGCAAATAGCTGCTTTCCAGCTCCTCATCTTTCGTGACCCATTTACGCTGTTATTTCAGGTAATCAAAGAGTAGCAAACCCTAATATAACCTCTAGCCTTTAGGCTCCTGCATAAATATAATATAGCCTATCACGCGAGCTTTCTCTTTCTCATTTTAATCAAGTACAAGAGCATGTCATGTGTATAGGGCCAAACCAATATTCCTTCATCTGTAAAATGCTATACATTGGTTATTTTCTCACTTTATTAACTGACTGTCTGAGGGATAAGTAAAACAGTGCAGCCTAGCCAGCTATCTAAAACAATATTTGCATGGACATTGGAAGTATTGGCCAAATATTTTAATTGTCATAATTCCCTATGTATAAATGCTGTTCAAGTTTCTTCATCGTGAAAGGTTTGATTTTGACATGAAAAAATGCTGAATCCCCAAAATTCTAGTACTAAAAATCCAAGGTGAATGACCGTGGCGAAGACTGTCTTTGTCTCCACGTTTAGACTGCTTGCAGTCAGCCATTAGCCTTGCTACAGTCCTTCACCCGGCGGATATAAAGTCATAAACCGCCCGCCTACATGTGTTTGACGACTAAAACAAGACTATCTAAGAACAACCTGATTGCAAACCTATATTACCTTTTAGAAATGCGAAGACGCCATGGCTATTTGGGGCGAGTAGGCTATGACCATTTTTATTACAGCGTAATAGGGGAAACGCGTTGTGGTTGGTAGCCTAGCCTACTACACAAAGCTGTGTCGGACTCATGCTATGTGAATTTTATACACGAACACTGTCTTGTTTGCTAACATTTTCAAATGATCGACGCCAATAATTCAATTGCATTGCATATTTCATTTGCAGAATCCGTTCGGACACAGGAACTCGGATGATAAATCAAATTATATTTTATTGGGTCGGATCATGCTGCGGGAGAGGCGCCCATCCACGTCAAACCTGGCGGGGTGGGAATACACCATAGCAGGGCAACGATTGTAAACATTATTCCCTATACAAATACCACCACGGCGTGTAGGCTATGTTACTAATCCCACATAAACTAAATTGACGGTTGAACCATTTTTAATGATTTGCCAACAGACAATCGAGGTAAATACAAAAAATAAATACATCTTAGAGCGGCCATGTAACATGAAATAGTCCGAATTCATATATTATCAGGTCTCCTGTAAAATAAACGACTCAAGCAATTCCAATGATTACTCATTTACAAATTGATTAAATGTGTCGTCGATCAATAAATCTCGACCAAAACGTTTATGCCGCTACATAATGCAGTTTTGTCTTTGTAAAATAAAAATGTAGGAAAATAAACTGTAGATCGGTAGATCACCTCATGCCAATTGCTAATATATTGCTAATATATACTCTAAATATAATTATTGTGTTATAATAATAATAGTTTGGGATAGGCCTATTAATTTGGTTTTAAATAACGCCAACCGCATAATTAACATTTTCATTTTAAAAGCCAGCCCATAAGTAGATATGCGCACAAAGCCTCATATTTACATACATTGAATTTAGACATTGCATGCAGAGTTTAATATTTACCTAGCATACACTTGCTTGCAATTATTACACTGTTACAGCCTAGGTGTGTCATACTGTAATTGTGTTGTTTATAAAATTACCTGGGCTTTTGTAGAATAGTTACATCCATGAATTATTTAGTTATTAGGCCTGTCATTTCAAATGGTGTGTTCGTGGTCGACATAAAGCTATGGTTTAATTTGCCAAGATCAAGAAAATATAAAATACAATTTACTTACTGGTATGTTAAATCCTTGCATAGCAATAAATTAGGAAATTATAAAATAAAGGGGAAAAAATACAGACCAAAAATTACGTTCATTTGGACAAAAACGTGTGCCTACGGTTACATCCTATAGGTTTTCATTTTGAGCTGCGCAGTACGTCGTTCAATCTGCTGAAAGCACCGGGATTCGGGCTTCTAGACTACAGAATCGAGGCTCGGATCTCCGAACAGCAATTCTCTTTCCCAGTGCACTGATCAGCTCATGCCTCGCATCTCGGGGAGGGTAAACACATTCGCCCATTGGCCGGATACCTGCATGCTAATGAGCTTGTGCCGCTCGCCCGGGGACACACGAGATGTTGATTGGCCCATATCAAGAGCCAATAGCGTAGCGACTGAACAAAGTGATGCGCGCCAGATTTAAAGTTGTACTGTGAGCTATTTACATGTAGGTTTGAGCAATTGAACATTTAGGCCTCCACAAATAGACATACATCCACAAGACCACCACTAATAATGAAAAACAAATACAGTAAAGCCGTGTTTGAATCAAAGCAACATTTAAATAATAAATATTTAGAGAACTTGTTCAGTATGTTATATGTTAAAATGTATACTGTAATTGTCCCTTATGATGTATCTGTCTGTAAGTAATTAAGTAATGTGTCATTTTGGACATATCTGCAGTTTTCAGAAATGACCCATGATTTTATTAACACTTTATTCAACATTTTTAATGAGACAAGCATGCACTGTCTATCTAGTTAGTATGATAAACTTTTCTCTTGTGTCCAAAATACAAATCTCCCTAAAATCCTTACATTCAAATGCGCATTTAAAACAGTTAAATCAAGCATATTTTGTAATAAAATAATGTATTAAAAATGTCAGTGCCTCGTGGATGGGAACACATTGGTGGATCAATAGACTAGTTGTTATGATAATATATTTGGAATAAGGATGTACAATTACGAAGGGTCTATATCTTTACGTCTATGACTCAATAATCACTCTTATTTCTGCCTGAAGTGTCTATGAGCACAACAATGAGGTCAGAGCTTTCATGTTGTGACAACTTCAGATAGAAAAGTGTTTCTTCAAACCATGACAACATGCCTTAAATGCTTATTTTGCAGGGATATTATTTCAGAAGGTTATGATCAGGTGTTATTTTGTTCAACCACCAGCGTTGGAAGATAAACTATAGAAGGCATAATCAGTGTAACAAGTTAACATTTCTCCTGTATTTATTAGTATATGGACTATAAAGGGTTTAAAAATGAGTCCCACTCAATATACGTTTTGATTGGCTGGCACATTGCCAGAGCATTGTCACTCACATAGTGTAAACAAGACTCTCATTGGGTGCTGTCCAGTCCGCATTGGGCTGTCTGGAAAAAAAGAAGCAATAACTGGCCCTGCGGTTTCAAGGCGTCCCAGGGTTAGATGATGAAAGGAGATAAGACGAGACTGTTTCAAGGCGCTCCATAGTCGGACCCCATTCGCCCTCGAGCCATATGAGTCAAGCGTGAATCAAAGGGAATACGGCGGGCAGGAAGAGGGGACGTTAAACATTATATATATTTTTAAATTAGGTTATATTTCGGATAAATGCGATGCAACAATGGTTTAGCAGTAAACGTTTTGAGACAACCGCCGCGAATCACCAGATGAATGGAATACAGCGAGTTAGATATATCGTCTCATAGAGAAAGAAGTGAAACGGCAAGCCCGGAGTCCCTCCTCTTGGAGTTTCAATGGAGTAAATGTAAATGGACCCTCTCACCAATAGGCCTATTTAACAACTAGAAATGTTGTGGCTGCTTGAGGTTTGTCGTATATAGTGTTAAACAAATAGCTGTGCTTGCGAAAATACCGCTTGTTATCTTCTGTAGAAATAATAATTGGATGATCACCACGTAGTTAACATTAAAAAGTAGTTTGTAATAGCCTTCAATAGATCAGTCGCTGTAAAATGAGAGTAGTATATATTGTCAAACGCCTACACTCCAACAAATCTGTTGGGATAATTTGTCTGAAAAGAAAACCAGTAGCCTATGCGAGGGAAGGGCATAGTCTGCAACTGTAGACTCTGCAAATGTAAAATATATACGATTGTGCAAAATCGTGTGCCTCTAACTGCAATAAAATGTGTTTGTACATACTGTAAAATAATAAAACAGGAGCAAATATGTTGTGTTTACGTGAGATAACTTTATTTACATGAGACATTATATTGGCTGTGAATAGAATGAAATGTACATTGCATTTAATGATGAACTGTATCTTACTGGAAAAAAATATAAATTGCCACAATTAAGAGTCATCTAATTTATCAAAGAGACATTTAGATGTTTTGTATATTTATGGAGGAATCATATACATTGAATACTAATGTTGTTTTATTTTTTAACAATAAATCAAATGGAGAATTATCTGTATTTTCTTTATTATTTTGCTATTTTATTGTTTACATATACAGACAATACATAACATTCATCTTGGTCACCGTGGCAATAAAAACAGACAGTTATTTTTGACATGCATCATTATTGATTAAACCTAGACCTGCGACTGAATTTTTAAATAAAAAATAATGATTGAGACCCAACAATAGGCTGACATTAGTCGGGATTGCGGAGGAGCATGGTGTTGATTCTGAGAACTCATCACCATGGTTTCTCTAGGTCGGTGACCCCTGAACTATGGCGACGGCCTAGTTACACCAGTATGCATATGGTAATGGTAGTGGGAAAAGTAAACAGATATTTTACAAGACTAGGACTGGTTATAACCCGTTATAACACGATAGGTGCCAATAAATATATACATACATAGATGTATATTTATTTATCGTTTGTTGCAACATGTGTAACTTAACATGTAATTCAGTATGATATAGCCATAAATATTCGGTATTTGTAGATATTCATTGGCTACCTGCAGTTAGCATTTAATTTCAGACTCATTAAGGAATGTACCTCAAGGTAAAATGCAAGCAAGACAAATCGATTAAAACTATCCAGAATATTTTACATTTTACTCAAACACCAAATTGACATAAAACCAAACCGTCTACACCTGTCTCAGAATTGATTTGATTTTAATTAAAGTGGGTTTATTCAGTCACATCCATGCCCAGTCCATCAGGACAATACGGAATTGTAGTCCTTATTCAACAAAATGTCAAGTAGATCTGGTTAATATTGAAATGTGCATTTAGAAGAGATATGGTAGGCATTGTAGTGCTTCGTCTCATTATAGCCTCTTTACAACGGTGTGTACGCGCGTACAGGTTGAGCGCACGTTATGGGAGAGGCTGTGGCCAGTCTCAAAATTCACCACGCGCTCGCGCAAACATAGGTCAACACACGCACACGCTCACACACGACAAGTGCTTTCTCTCTCCCATATTAACCGTGTGCCAGTGCGTGCTGCGCTGCCCTATAGCAGGGCACATTGATACTAAATGCGGAGTGACTGATTTCTTACGAAGGATATTGTCCTTGGTCTATGAAGCGGCTCTGATTGACAATCTCTCCAGCTCCCACCCACATCCAAACAAGGGAACAGGCCCCTTTGTAGCCGTGCACGTAGTGGACACAGCAACCCATATACCCAAAGATGTTTTGTAACGCAAGACACTTGCTTTTTATATCCAAGAGGCAAATTATGATACATACAAGAGAATGTGAAAATAAGAGCACGTGCAATACACTGTTAAAGCTGTAACACCGTATGCTTGTCATAGCGCATAGTGGCGTAACACACGAGGTGCAATGTCTGTCTGATAAAGGTAGGCATATATAAGGTGAATTGATCAGTCCCTGCAATGTGTATAGGCTGCATTGAAACGATGGCCTAACATCATCCTTGTTATTCTTATGAATATTGTGCTAAATATGTTCTGTTCATGCATGAATCATTAGTGATGTAGGCTATATGTCTATAAATCCCAGTAAAAACCTAAATATATCAAAATCATAAGAAAAAAATAAAGAAACCTTGACATTACTAGGCCTACAGTACATTCAGAAAGTATTAATACCCATTGACTTATTCCACATGTTGTTGCGGTACATCCCGAATTCAAAATTGATTTTTTTTTAAATGCTCACCCATCTACAGAATGTGTAAATACTTAAATACAGAAATTAAAACATTTAAATTAAATACAGAATTATCTAATTTACATAGGTATTTACACCCCTGAGTCAATACTTTGTAGAAGCACCTTTGACAGCGATTACAGCTGTGAGCCTTTTTGGGTCTCTAAGCATTGCACACCTGGATTGTGCAATATTTGCCAATTATTATTTTTTGAATTCTTCAAGCTCTATCAAGTTGATTGTTGATCATGGCTCGACAGCCGTTTTCAAGTCTATCCATAGATTTTCAAGCCTATTTAAATCAAAATCGTAACTAGGCCACTCAAGAACATATATTTTCATGTTGGTAAGCAACTCCAGTGTATATTTGGCCTTGTGTTTTCGGTTATTGTCCTGCTGAATGGTGAATTAGTCTCTAGGATTTTGCCTGTGCTTATAGTTGTATTCCGTTATGTTTAATGCAACAAAAACCTCAGTAGTTTTACTTAAGTGCCTTGTTGGAGTCAGGATGCATGTTTTGGAATATTTTATTCAGTTCAGGTTTCCTTCTTTTCACTCTGTCAATAAGGTTAGTATTGTGGAGTAACTACAATGTTGTTGATCCATCCTCAGTTTTCTTATATCACCACCATTAAACTCTGTAACTGTTTTAAAATCACCATTGGCCTCATGGTTGAAATCCCTGAGCGGTTTCCTTCCTCTCCTGCAACTGAGTTAGGATGGAGGCCTGTAACTGAGTTGGGAAGGAGGCCTGTAACTGAGTTAGGAAGGAGGCCTGTAACTGAGTTAGGAAGGAGGCCTGTATCTTTGTAGTGACTGGGTGTATTGATACGTCATCCAAAGCCTAATGAATAACTTCACCAGGCTCAAAGGGAGATTCAGCATCTGCTTTTTAATGTTTACACATCTACCAATTGGCGTCCTTCTTTGTGAGGCATTGAAAAAACTCCCTGGTCTTTGTGGTTTTATCTGTGCTTGGAATTCACTGCTCGATTGAGGGACCTGACAGATAATTGTATGTGTGGGGTACAGAGATGGGGTAGTCATAAAAAAATAATGTTATCCACTATTATTGAACACGAAATGAGTCCATGCAACTTATTATGTGATTTGTTAAGCACATTTTTACTCCTGAACTTATTTAGCCAATAGCAAAGGAGTTGAACACTTCTAGACTCAACACATCTACGTTTTAAATGTGTTCTTTATTTCTAAAATGTTCTACAAACAAAATTCCTCTTTCACATTATGTGGTATTTTGTGTAGATAGATCAGTGACACAGTCTCAATTTAATCCATTTTAATTCCAGGCTGTAACACAACAAAATGTGGAAAAAGTAGAGGTATGAGAATAGTTTCTGAAGACACTATATGTATGACACTATTGATCGTTTGAGTTTTATTCCAAAACGCTATATACCCATTTTCATAAATGTTGGTAAATTAGCTTCTATTCTTTAAAGAGCATATGAAAGAGATTGGTGTGTTTTTTTTTCACTATTTAATCATGGCATGGGGTTGTTCAATGACAGACAATCTATTACTTGATGGTTTCATTTCTGAGAGACAAATATTCATGTTTTTTTTTGATAACTTCATATATCTGCCTCACTCTCAGAGAAATAAGTGAACTGGTTTTCGCACAATTTTTTGTTGTTGTAGAAATGATACAATTGTGACATCACTATTTAAATAATAATACAAAAATGAATCAATACAGTCATATGAGATCTGCATTTAAAACATTTACATTTGACAATTTAGTCATTTAGCAGATGCTCTTTGGCAGAGCGATTTACAGTAAGTGCATTGATCCTACGGTAGCTACAGTAGGTGAGACGACCACATTACAGTAAAATATACAGTATATGAACATTCCATTCCAGCTAAACAATGGAACAGCGTTTTGCAACAAAAAAAAAAACATTTTAATACACATATAAAATATATGAATTAAAAATTTGAGAACAGTGATATTTTACACACAGATGAAGGTACCCATAAGCAATAATTATTTGTGACAAAACACAAATGTAAAAAATTGGTGGATGTAGCATTTTGGAAATGAACTCTTGAATTGTTCATTGCCTGTTGCCGTCATGCAGGAACTGATTGCATGCATCCTATAGGCCTACATGGTAAGACATGACATCTAACACATTGTGTTCCGTACCTAATAAACATAGAAAAGTGTGCAAGGACTCAAGGTTTGGCTCCAATTCATGTAACAATTAGGTTACTATTGCTATAAAGCCATGAGTGTTTTGGCCCCACATGAAAACGTGAACGATGCTAAAGGTGAAGTGTATGTTGGTGGAGGGAATTTGGAGTTTGACGTGTTAACTCGGCCAATTGATTCCCATCCGGTATAGTGGGTTTCTCAGTAATAAAATGCACAAGGTTTCAATTAAGATTAAGAAGGGTTTGGGGAACGAAACTCTTAAAGACGAGCATGAACTACTGACAGCCCCCTTTCATTGAAACCTGTGTTGGGGAAGAGAAATTCAGTGCATTAAAAATGTCAAGAAAGGCATAAAGAATGTTGAGTAATAAAAAGAGAACTACATCTATAGGAATCCAAGCATAGGACTACATACACTATGAATGTATGTAGACACCCCTTCAAATTAGTGGATTCGGCTATTTCAGCCACACCCGTTGCTGACAGGTGTGTAAAATCAAGCATGCAGCCATGCAATCTCCATAGACAAACATTGACAGAAGAATGGCCCGTAATGAAGAGCTGTGACTTTCAACGGGGCACCGTCATAGGATGCCACCTGTCCAACAAGTCAGTTAGTCAAGTTTCTGCCCTGTTAGAGCTGCCCCGGTCAACTGTAAGTGCTGTTATTGTGAAGTGTAAACGTCTAGGAGCAACAGCGGCTCAGCCGCGAAGTGGTAGGCCACACAAGCCCACAGAACGGGACCACCATGTGCTGAAGCACGTAGTGTGTAAAAATTGTCTGTCCTCGGTTACAACACTCACTACCGAATTCCAAACTTCCTCTGGAAGCAATATCAGCACAAGAACTGTTCGTCGTGAGCTCCATGAAATGGGTTTCCATGCCCGAGCAGCCGCAAACAAGCCTAAGATCACCATGTGTAATGCCAAGTGTCGGCTGGAGTGGTGTAAAGCTTGACGTCATTGGACTCTGGAGCAGTGGAAACGTGTTCTCTGGAGTGATCACGGTTTACCATCTGGCAGTCAGATGGATTCATTTGGGTTTGGAGGATGCCAGGAGAACACTACCTTTCCCAATGCTTAGTGCAAACTGTAAAGTTTGGTGGAATAGGAATAATGATCTGGGGCTGTTTTTCATGGTTTGGGCTAGGCCCCTTAGTTCCGGTGAAGGGGCATCTTAACGCTACAGCATACAATGACATTCTAGACGATTATGTGCTTCCAACTTTGTGGCAACAGTTTGGGGATGGGCCTTTCCTGTTTCTGCATGACTATGCCCCCGTGCACAAGCGAGGTCCATACAGAAATGGTTTGTCGAAATACGTGTGGAAGAACTTAACTGACCTGCACAGAGCCCTGACCTCAACCATGTCGAAAACCTTTGGGATGAATTGGAACGCTGAGAGCCAGGCCTATTCGCCCAACATCAGTGCCAAAACTCACTAACATGC
This sequence comes from Oncorhynchus keta, assembly GCF_023373465.1. NCBI lineage: Eukaryota > Metazoa > Chordata > Actinopteri > Salmoniformes > Salmonidae > Oncorhynchus > Oncorhynchus keta. The sequence continues at coordinate 285,313 of NW_026290873.1, read as the reverse complement.
TGACGAGAACGGACACGTCGCGTGCGCGAGCGTTGCAAAATAAATGTTGAAATCCATGTTATTCAATTAAAAAGCCTGGAAGGAGGAGAGATGACTAGAAACGATTCGGTTGACTGTTTTATGTGTGGATTAATTGTCGGAGTAGAGGACCTTGTGCATTTCAGGGAAAATAACAACTCAATGTTTATATTCCAGGACAACAGTAGTAACAGCAAGCTAGCTAAATAGGACAAATTAGCTAGCATGTGCAAGCTAGCTAGCTAAATTGCCATACATGTTTAATAATTTTCAACCTGTCCCCAAATTAATGTAATTGGTTCAGAGTTTGTTTAGCCATTTCAACCTGTGTGTCATGATCACGTTTGGTGTGGGGGGGACAAAATAAATATATGCACGATGGCGCACGCGCGCAGCCGGTTTGGGTTCCGTGTAATGCTCTTGTGGCTGTATGGAAGCAAGTTCCAACATCTAGTGGAAACCCTTCCCAGAAGAGTGGAGGCTGTTATATTAGCAAAGGGGGACCAACTCCATATTAATGCCAATGATTTTGGAATGAGATGTTCGACGAGCAGGTGTCCACATACTTTTGGCCATGTAGTGTACCTACACAGCGACGGAAAACTGCAATTTATGCGGTAATTTGAGGTATTATCAACAGTAAAAAACGTTGAAACGTTTTACTGCATTATACTGTTAATTATGGTGTATTGTGGGGAAAGTGCTGTATTTCGAATGGTACTGTACTTCCATCCCACAGAATACAGTACCATACCATATCTTTAGAGCGCCAAAAACCTTTTGACCATGGTATTGCATGGTATTGTTGTTTCTGGCTCATTAACATATTTTGAGGTGTGCCTTGTAAGAGGCTGCTTTTGTTGCACCCCATGAGTGAGAATGCTGTACCAATTATACTCCTATGTGGCTAAAGTTCCCCATCAATTCAAAATGTACTGGGGACTGATTGAAGTGTCAGCAGGTCTTGAACGTTAAGTGGTTTTAAGCATTTAGCCATGTCCTTTTGATCCGTTTTCCCCTGTAGTTGACGTCAGTTTGGAAGCCGTCGTTAAGGCCTCTAGAAGTGCAAGTGATATAAAACACCAAATATTCATTGATATGCTGTAGTATGTAAACACTGCTTGCACCGATCCTATGTAATTACAGTAAAATACTGTGAAATACAAACCCTTACCATCAATAAATGTAATTCATTCATCCATGTATTCATTCATTCCATTTTCATTAGTGTTTAGTTTTTTTTTTTACAATATAATAAAATCAATTTTACAGTATTGTACTGTGTGTTATTACACAGTACGTGTCTTGATACCGTATTCATATTACAACAGGTGTACTGTAATATGAAATACAGGATGTTGCTTGCCACCGAGCTGCCTGTAAACTACTGTCAAATTATACCCTATAGGCTATACCATCAATTGAACGGGGTCCGTTGTTTTCTGATGTGGGAATCTCTTACTACCGCTCATGTCACAGCTACAGGCTCAGCTCTTGGTTAGGCATGGGACACTAGTGCTGATTGAATCTGATCATCAACGCATACAAACACATAGTTTTAATATGATGTAGAATTATGCAAAAGAGATTACGCCTTCTGAAATGGACACCTTGCATGTGAGAATAATGCAGTCAGGCCCCGATTCCGACCCGAGTTAAGAGCACATAAATGGAACGCACTTTTTTCTCTTTGCGTATTCTGACCTTGAATTTAAGCATGCGAATAGTGTGCTATTCACCCGCTATTCATTTTGGGTGGAGATCGAAGATATTAAGGTGTGGCAGAGGTGTGTATACAGATAAGCCGTATTCTGACCTTGACTTAATTCCACCACCTTTACACGTGAGGTAACCATGAATAATGAGCGAAACTGACGGTTCCTAGTGGAAAAGGTTCCTACTTAATTTTTGTTCTCTGATAGAAACAACAGCATTCTCCATGCACTGTAATTTATAAATGGATAAGTGCTATTGATTAGAGCTGGGTAAATAAGTAATCCATTTGGAGAAGGGGATTATAAAATACACATAATCATTGTTTTAGATGACTTTTCCTTATGATCCCTGGAGACGAATGTGAAACTAGCCACATGGACGCAAACTAAAAATCATATCAACAGGATATGTATTGCGGACACTTTCCCACGGTGAAATAGGCTATAAAGAGCTGTGTCGTTATTCCACATTTTCAATGTGTGCCCTCGTAATTTGCACGAATGAAATGTGGACACCCAAACTATAGACGTCAGTAGCGCTGAACCAGCCAAGGTGACGTGTGTGCTGTAGAATGCTTTACTTATAGCCTATGGCTGGAAACATACACTACCGGTCAAAAGTTTTAGAACACCTACTCATTCAAGGGTTTTTCTTTCTTTTTGCAATTTTCTACATTGCAGAATAATAATGAAGACATAGAAACTATGAAATAACACATATGGAATCATATAGTCACCAAAAAAGTGTTAAACCAATCAAAAACATATTTTATATTTGAAATTCTTCAAATAGCCACCCTTTGACTTGATGATAGCTTTGCACACTATTGGCATTCTCTCAACCAGCTTTATGAGGTAGTCACCTGGAATTTCAATTAACAGGTGTGCCGTCTTAAAAGTTCATTTATGGAATTTCTTTCCTTCTTAATGCGTTTGAGCCAATCAGTTGTGTTGTGACAAGGTAGGGGGTATACAGAAGATAGCCCTATTTGATAAAAGGCCAAGTCCATATTATGGCAAGAACAGCTCAAATAAGCAAAGAGAAACTACAGTCCATCATTACTTTAAGACATGAAGGTCAATCAATATGGAAAATGGCAAGAACTTTGAAAGTTTCTTCAAGTGCAGTCACAAAAACCATCAAGCACTATGATGAAACTGGCTCATGAGGACCAACACATGAATGGAAGATATGTTCATTAGAGTCACCAGCCTCAGAAATTGCAGCCCAAATAAATGCTTCACAGAGTTCAAGTAAGAGACACATCTCAAACATCAAGTGGCCAGAGGAGACTGTGTAAATCAGGCCTCCATGGTCAAATTGCTGCAAAGAAACCACTACTAAAGGACACCAATAATAAGAAGAGACTTGCTTGGGCCAAGAAACACGAGCAATGGACATTAGACCAGTGGACATTTGTCCTTTGGTCTGGAGTCCAAATTGAAGATTTTTAGTTCCAACCTCCGTGTCTTTGTGAGACGCAGAGTAGGTGAATGGATGATCTCCGCATGTGTAGTTCCCACCGTAAAGTATGGAGGGGGGTTATTATGTGGGGGTGCTTTGCTGGTGACACTGTCTGTGATTTATTTAGAATTCAAGGCACACTTAACCAGCATGGCTACCACAGCATAATGCAGCATACGCCTTCCCATCTGGATTGGGCTTAGTGGGACTATCATTTGTTTTTCAACAGGACAATGACCCAACACACCTCCAGGCTGTGTAAGAGCTATTTTACCAAGAAGGAGAGTGATGGAGTGCTACATCAGATGACCTGGCCTCCACAATCCCCCGACGTCAACCAAATTGAGATGGTTTTGGATTAGACGGACCGCAGAGTGAAGTAAAAGCAGCCAACGAGTGCTCAGTAGCTGTGGGAACTCCTTCAAGACTGTTGTAAAATCATTCCAGGTGAAGCTGGTTGAGAGAAAGCCAAGATTGTGCAAAGCTGTCATCAAAGCAAAGGGTGGCTAATTTGAAGAATCTCAAATGTAAAATATATTTAGATTTGTTTAACACTTTTTTGGTTACTACATGATTCCATATGTGTTATTTCATAGTTTTGATGTCTTCACTATTATTCTACAATGTAAAATAATATATATAATATAGAAAAACCATTGAATGAGTAGGTGTTCTAAAACTTTTGACCGGTAGTGTAGATTTATAACTGTCACTTTTGTGTCAGTTTTCTTCAATTTGTATCTTACATTTTGCATCATTCCGTTCCGTTGACCTTTCTTTCCTCTGTCACATCCTGGTAAGTTGTTCCTGAGGGTCACTAGCATTAGTGGATCATATTAGACTAAAAATTGTGCAATCATTTGGGACATGTAGCCTATTTGGATATTTATGGAAATCAGACCACACATATCAGTTTAAACCTAGAGAGCCAATCAGTAACCGAAAGGTTGTCTGGTTTGAATCCCCAAGCTGGCAAGGTGAAAAAAATCTGCCATTCTGCTTTTTGAGCAAGGCAGTTAACCCCCAACAACTGCTCCCTGGGCGCCGATGACATCGGTTAAGGCAGCCCTCTGCATCTCTCTGATTCAGAGGGATTGGGTTAAATGCTGAAGACACATTTCAGTTGGATGCATTCAGTCATCCATCTGACTAGGCATCCCCTTCTCTACACTTTTTTCCACCTTCCAATATTTCATGGATTGATCTTGAATATGACAACTTTCAGGATTAATTCAACCACTTAATCAATATATTTAGTGTGTAAAGGCTCTCCAAACCGTTTTTTAAATAATTCATACATCATTTCCTAACCCTAAAATGTACCTAAATAATCTACAAAATACTTTCAAATCTACCATATTTACAACAGGGAAGAAGAAGCATAGAGGGCATTCTTTCATTGATCCATATTTTCAGAACCTGTTCTCTCAATTCTAATTGAATGTACACTGTATTTAAAGAGATGACGTAACATAAATGTACTGAAACCCCTATTGAATGAAAACTCCACGAGTAAATCTGTTGGCCAACAAGTGGGAGGGTTTTCAGCAGTTGAACTACATTTATTCAGTGCAGGCAAGGGATCCACGCCTGCAAAGCCCATTACGCACCTTCATAAAGTAAGTTTGAATACCATCTACTGAGACGTGCGTAAGAAAGGCTTAATGTCCTAAATTGAAATCTGGCCCTCGGTGCATTGGGAGAACCTGGGGCCATATCAACATGCTAAAAAGGGAAAGGACGTTGCCATGGGATCTTACCTATAGGCCTATCTGGAAGATATGATTGTCAACATGTTACTAGGAATGTATTTATTTTCTATAAACGATTATACACAACCAACCTTTACTTACATGAAGGATATTGGAATCTCTGTGTGTGTGTGTGTCTGGCAACCTTGACTCTTTTGGCCAGGCAAGGCATGTGTCATCAAATATGCAAAGTCATTTTTTTCTGATTACATCAGGGGAAAATACAAATGAATTAATAATTGAACTCAAATGACAACATTCAATTATTTGTATAAATAAAATCCTTAAACATGCTAATTATTATCATTAAAATTCATAATTGTTATAGTTGTTTGAGTTGATACTTTTAACCATATTTTATGCCTTATTACAAAGTGTCAAAGAAATGCCAGGCATGGTAGAAACCCGGTTGGTCTTTGTACTGATTGGGATTTATAAATTACTATTATGGCAAATTATGCTAACATGGTCAGTAGAGGGTTTAGTCGTATGAACGTCACAGTAGAAATCGAGAAGCTAGTCATAAAAATGGAATAGAAAATCTAAACTATAGTATATTCGTACTTCAGAATTCCAGCTGAGAATGAATTGCGTTCATTGATTCACTGCATGCTCGCTTCTTGTGGCAACAGACAATTAGAAATGTAGCCTACCATATTTAAAACATGTTCTGTTCCATCATTCACCACCACAAAGTTGTTGAAACACAAACTATTGACAGTTAATTAACCATGTTACAGTCAAATTAATCAATACCATACTCTGCATTCGTTTTGCTCGTTTAATGCATAAAAAGCATCATAATTCCATTTAACTGAGAAGAAACTTGAAATCTAAACCAACAGTGTTCTTTCCATTTAAAAAAAAAAACAAATGGGAGTCACTCATGTTTGACACCCTTCCGTTTCAAACGGGTTTGGATTGTGAGCTGATTCTTCCGAAACTGCCAGATCTCTCTGTGGATGCAGAACTCTCCCTACTGAGATGGCCGCGAGTTCTCTGGTCCCTTCATCTCGACATACTGCCGTTCTCTCCAGACAAAAGGCTGGGGAGCCTCGTGAGAACGTCCATCAGACAAGCAATCCATCTCGGTCGAATCGACATTTCAGCACACATCGAATTATATGTACGGACGATTTCAGTAATCCTTTTAAATGAGTGGGACGCAAAATCCGTCGACACCCTGTACTGAGTTTGCATGTTAGACATGGAAGAAACGTTTAGCTATAAGCTAATATTACATTGTCACTCGTTGCTACATTTGCGTTGCCTGCTAACTAAATGCATCTCAGCATACCCTAGCTAGCCTATAGCGCCCCTAAACTCCGAGCAAATCCCCACAAACAACTAGTATATCGAGTGACGTTCATCTCCAGAGTAAAACACCTTAAATGTAAAAACGAATTGCTTAGAAAGCCATTCTATAAAGATGTATCTAGCACTGTCTGCAGGGAATTCATTAAGTTATGTCCCCTAAATTGAATAATTTTCCTCGTTTCTCAAATATCTCCGGAAGAGATTTGTATCTCTTTTCACAGAGCCCTGACGTCATATTAGTAACCCCTTCATTACTGATGAGGAGCGGTGTCGCGCTCCATTTCCTGTCACCACTCCGGAGAAATAACCTCAATCAAAATGGAATTAATTGAATTGGACAAACAAGCAGTGTCTTCAAATCCAAATTTAGAATATGTAGAATGTATTAGTCAAAGAAGTCAGACACAGGCCTAAAATAAACTGGCATGACAGCAGGATGAGACGTCCAAGAAAGTAGCATAGATTAATAAAATAGTTTGCTCATTTATTTTCAAATTATGATTTATATCATAGCCCAATCCCAGTTAAATGTTTGACTTGAGTAAAAATACCACATATTCTTAGTTTAGACTACTTATTAAAACACCATCACATTAGCAGTGCACTACTTTTAAAAAGAGCCCTATTGGTAAAGTAGTGCAGAGAATAGGTGCCATTTGGGACAGAGATGAAGAAATGCACACAAATATAAAAAATAAAAAAAATCATCACGAAAATAATGCAATACAGTACTTGTATTATATTGCATTATACTTATACTTGTATTGCGCACAACTATTCTTAATATTCAGTGTTGGAGCGAGCGGTCGCATCCGCATTTCGCTCCGCAGGTAGTATAACTTTTTCATTACATTTCATTACATTTCATTATAGTACAACGGTTTGATTTGTCTAATCTTAGCAATTTCTTCTTAGCTAGCTACATAGCCGTCTTTGTATCAAAGATAATTGCGTAATTATCGTATTTCGTCGTCCTAACGTAGTCTTCACTGCTCTGCCCAGCAGCTAGCCAGCTAGCAAACGTCCACCGATTAGCAGCACTGTAGAAACTATTACACTCAACTGAACGACTTGATTAGTGTAGTGTTAGCTAGCTACATAGCTGTCTTTGCTGTCTTCGTATCCAAGATAATTATGTAGTCTTAGAGTGATTATCTTAATTTACCGAGGTTAGCTAGCCAGCTATTTGTCGTCCTTAACGTAGGAGACACTGCGAGCTAGCCAACAGCTAGCCAACGTCTTCCGAATAGAACTCAACAACCCGGTCGCATTCCGCTTCGCTCCACAGGTAGTATCACATTTTCATTTAATTTCATTACAGTACAACGGTTTGATTTGTTTGATCGTAGCTAGCTACATAGCTAGCTACATAGCCGTCTTTGTATCAAAGATAATTGTGTAGTCTAGAGCGATTTTCTAGGTTAGCTAGCCAGCTATTGTCGTTCTTTTAACGCAACGTAACGTAATCAACACTGCTAGCTAGCCAGCTAGCCCCCGAATAGCAGCACTGTAGAAACTATTACACTCAACGGAACGACTTGATTAGTGTAGTGTCAACAACGCAGCCACTGCCAGCTAGCCTACAAAGTCAACAACGCAGCCACTGCCAGCTAGCCTACTTCAGCAGTACTGTATCATTTTAATCATTTTAGTCAATAAGATTCTTGCTACGTAAGCTTAACTTTCTGAACATTCGAGACGTGTAGTCCACTTGTCATTCCAATCTCCTTTGCATTAGCGTAGCCTCTTCTGTAGCCTGTCAACTATGTGTCTGTCTATCCCTGTTCTCTCCTCTCTGCACAGACCATACAAACGCTCCACACCGCGTGGCCGCGGCCACCCTAATCTGGTGGTCCCAGCGCGCACGACCCACGTGGAGTTCCAGGTCTCTGGTAGCCTCTGGAACTGCCGATCTGCGGCCAACAAGGCAGAGTTCATCTCAGCCTATGCCTCCCTCCAGTCCCTCGACTTCTTGGCACTGACGGAAACATGGATCACCACAGATAACACTGCCACTCCTACTGCTCTCTCTTCGTCCGCCCACGTGTTCTCGCACACCCCGAGAGCTTCTGGTCAGCGGGGTGGTGGCACCGGGATCCTCATCTCTCCCAAGTGGTCATTCTCTCTTTCTCCCCTTACCCATCTGTCTATCGCCTCCTTTGAATTCCATGCTGTCACAGTTACCAGCCCTTTCAAGCTTAACATCCTTATCATTTATCGCCCTCCAGGTTCCCTCGGAGAGTTCATCAATGAGCTTGATGCCTTGATAAGCTCCTTTCCTGAGGACGGCTCACCTCTCACAGTTCTGGGCGACTTTAACCTCCCCACGTCTACCTTTGACTCATTCCTCTCTGCCTCCTTCTTTCCACTCCTCTCCTCTTTTGACCTCACCCTCTCACCTTCCCCCTACTCACAAGGCAGGCAATACGCTCGACCTCATCTTTACTAGATGCTGTTCTTCCACTAACCTCATTGCAACTCCCCTCCAAATCTCCGACCACTACCTTGTATCCTTTTCCCTCTCGCTCTCATCCAACACTTCCCACACTGCCCCTACTCGGATGGTATCGCGCCGTCCCAACCTTCGCTCTCTCTCCCCCGCTACTCTCTCCTCTTCCATCCTATCATCTCTTCCCTCTGCTCAAACCTTCTCCAACCTATCTCCTGATTCTGCCTCCTCAACCCTCCTCTCCTCCCTTTCTGCATCCTTTGACTCTCTATGCCCCCTATCCTCCAGGCCGGCTCGGTCCTCCCCTCCCGCTCCGTGGCTCGACGACTCATTGCGAGCTCACAGAACAGGGCTCCGGGCAGCCGAGCGGAAATGGAGGAAAACTCGCCTCCTTGCGGACCTGGCATCCTTTCGCTCCCTCCTCTCTACATTTTCCTCTTCTGTCTCTGCTGCTAAAGCCACTTTCTACCACTCTAAATTCCAAGCTTCTGCCTCTAACCCTAGGAAGCTCTTTGCCACCTTCTCCTCCCTCCTGAATCCCCCCCTCCTCCCTCTCTGCAGATGACTTTGTCAACCATTTTGAAAAGAAGGTCGACGACATCCGATCCTCGTTTGCTAAGTCAAACGACACCGCTGGTTCTGCTCACACTGCCCTACCCTGTGCTCTGACCTCTTTCTCCCCTCTCTCTCCAGCTGAAATCTCGCGTCTTGTGACGGCCGGCCGCCCAACAACCTGCCCGCTTGACCCTAACCCCTCCTCTCTTCTCCAGACCATTTCCGGAGACCTTCTCCCTTACCTCACCTCGCTCATCAACTCATCCCTGACCGCTGGCTACGTCCCTTCCGTCTTCAAGAGAGCGAGAGTTGCACCCCTTCTGAAAAAACCTACACTCGATCCCTCCGATGTCAACAACTACAGACCAGTATCCCTTCTTTCTTTTCTCTCCAAAACTCTTGAACGTGCCGTCCTTGGCCAGCTCTCCCGCTATCTCTCAGAATGACCTTCTTGATCCAAATCAGTCAGGTTTCAAGACTAGTCATTCAACTGAGACTGCTCTTCTCTGTATCACGGAGGCGCTCCGCACCGCTAAAGCTAACTCTCTCTCCTCTGCTCTCATCCTTCTAGACCTATCGGCTGCCTTCGATACTGTGAACCATCAGATCCTCCTCTCCACCCTCTCCGAGTTGGGCATCTCCGGCGCGGCCCACGCTTGGATTGCGTCCTACCTGACAGGTCGATCCTACCAGGTGGCGTGGCGAGAATCTGTCTCCTCACCACGCGCTCTCACCACTGGTGTCCCCCAGGGCTCTGTTCTAGGCCCTCTCCTATTCTCGCTATACACCAAGTCACTTGGCTCTGTCATAACCTCACATGGTCTCTCCTATCATTGCTATGCAGACGACACACAATTAATCTTCTCCTTTCCCCCTTCTGATGACCAGGTGGCGAATCGCATCTCTGCATGTCTGGCAGACATATCAGTGTGGATGACGGATCACCACCTCAAGCTGAACCTCGGCAAGACGGAGCTGCTCTTCCTCCCGGGGAAGGACTGCCCGTTCCATGATCTCGCCATCACGGTTGACAACTCCATTGTGTCCTCCTCCCAGAGCGCTAAGAACCTTGGCGTGATCCTGGACAACACCCTGTCGTTCTCAACTAACATCAAGGCGGTGGCCCGTTCCTGTAGGTTCATGCTCTACAACATCCGCAGAGTACGACCCTGCCTCACACAGGAAGCGGCGCAGGTCCTAATCCAGGCACTTGTCATCTCCTGTCTGGATTACTGCAACTCGCTGTTGGCTGGGCTCCCTGCCTGTGCCATTAAACCCCTACAACTCATCCAGAACGCCGCAGCCCGTCTGGTGTTCAACCTTCCCAAGTTCTCTCACGTCACCCCGCTCCTCCGCTCTCTCCACTGGCTTCCAGTTGAAGCTCGCATCCGCTACAAGACCATGGTGCTTGCCTACGGAGCTGTAAGGGGAACGGCACCTCAGTACCTCCAGGCTCTGATCAGGCCCTACACCCAAACAAGGGCACTGCGTTCATCCACCTCTGGCCTGCTCGCCTCCCTACCACTGAGGAAGTACAGTTCCCGCCTAGCCCAGTCAAAACTGTTCGCTGCTCTGGCCCCCCAATGGTGGAACAAACTCCCTCACGACGCCAGGACAGCGGAGTCAATCACCACCTTCCGGAGACACCTGAAACCCCACCTCTTTAAGGAATACCTAGGATAGGATAAGTAATCCTTCTCACCCCCCTTTTAAGATTTAGATGCACTATTGTAAAGTGACTGTTCCACTGGATGTCATAAGGTGAATGCACCAATTTGTAAGTCGCTCTGGATAAGAGCGTCTGCTAAATGACTTAAATGTAAATGTAATGTAATGTAATATTTTGCTTCCACAGTACCAAACCGGACGCACAACACACATCACAGGCTGGGAGCAGCACAGGGGCTTGAGCAATTAGGGATAAAGTACCTTGCTCAAGGGCACAATGGCGGTAGGTAGTATACTGGGATATTGAAGCCTGTAACCCTCCAGTTGCTGCTTCACTCCCTCCAGATTTCCTCCCAGGCAGCTCAGGGGTTTCGAACCGGCAACCCCCGCCTCTCTAACCTCGAGGCTACCACCGGCCCCTAATGGTAGTAGTATCATCCCCCTAATGGTAGTAGTATCATCCCCTAATGGTAGTAGTATCATCCCCCTAATGGTAGTAGTATCACCCCCTAATGGTAGTAGTATCATCCCCCCTAATGGTAGTAGTAGTATCATCCCCCTAATAGTAGTAGTATCATCCCCCTAATGGTAGTAGTATCATCCCCCTAATGGTAATAGTAGTATCATCACCCCAATGGTAGTAGTATCATCCCATTAATGGTAGTAGTATCATCCCTCTAATGGTAGTAGTATCATCCCTCTAATGGTAGTAGTAGTATCATCCCCTAATGGTAGTAGTATCATCCCCCTAATGGTAGTAGTATCATCCCCCAATGGTAGTAGTATCATCCCCCTAATGGTAGTAGTAGTATCATCCCTCTAATGGTAGTAGTAGTATCATCCCCCTAATGGTAGTAGTATCATCCCCCTAATGGTAGTAGTATCATCCCTCTAATGGTAGTAGTATCATCCCCCTAATGGTAGTAGTATCATCCCCCTAATGGTAGTAGTATCATCCCCCTAATGGTAGTAGTATCATCCCCCTAATGGTAGTAGTATCATCCCCCTAATGGTAATAGTAGTATCATCACCCTAATGGTAGTAGTATCATCCCCCTAATGGTAGTAGTATCATCCCTCTAATGGTAGTAGTAGTATCATCCCTCTAATGGTAGTAGTATCATCCCCCTAATGGTAGTAGTATCATCCCCCTAATGGTAGTAGTATCATCCCCCTAATGGTAGTAGTATCATCCCCCTAATGGTAATAGTAGTATCATCACCCTAATGGTAGTAGTATCATCCCATTAATGGTAGTAGTATCATCCCCCTAATGGTAGTAGTATCATCCCATTAATGGTAGTAGTATCATCCCCCTAATGGTAGTAGTAGTATCATCCCCCTAATGGTAGTAGTAGTATCATCCCCCTAATAGTAGTAGTATCATCCCCCTAATGGTAGTAGTATCATCCCATTAATGGTAGTAGTATCATCCCACTAATGGTAGTAGTATCATCCCCTAATGGTAGTAGTATCATCACCCCAATGGTAGTAGTATCATCACCCCAATGGTAGTAGTATCATCCCCCTAATAGTAGTAGTATCATCCCCCTAATGGTAGTAGTATCATCCCACTAATGGTAATAGTAGTATCATCCCCCTAATGGTAGTAGTAGTATCATCCCCCTAATGGTAGTAGTATCATCCCCCTAATGGTAGTAGTATCATCCCCTAATGGTAGTAGTATCATCCCCCTAATGGTAGTAGTATCATCACCCTAATGGTAGTAGTATCATCCCCCTAATGGTAGTAGTATCATCCCCCTAATGGTAGTAGTATCATCCCCCTAATGGTAGTAGTATCATCCCCCTAATGGTAGTAGTATCATCCCCCTAATGGTAGTAGTATCATCCCCTAATGGTAGTAGTATCATCCCCCTAATGGTAGTAGTATCATCCCCTTAATGGTAGTAGTATCATCACCCTAATGGTAGTAGTATCACGTTTAGTTCTCTTAAGATTAATGCACTAATTGTAAGTCACTCTGGATAAGAGCGTCTGCTAAATGACCAAAATGTCAAATGTAATGTAAAATGTGCTGAGCAGTGTTTCTGTCTGGCTGATGTTATTAATCTGAATCTTCTAGACGACCTTACAACCATCTTACTCACTGTGCTATTTATTGCTTGGCTCTCCATTCTGACACCCAGGCGATTTAAGGCATTGACCTTAACTGTTGGGAAGGTATCTGGTTCTCAGAAATAAACTAGAGCAGTTCCCATTGCTGCACACACATTACATCTCTGTTATCTGTCCTTCTCAGCAACAACAATGTCAAAGTATTGTCACTGAAAAACAAATGGTCTAACTATCCCTTCCAGCCACGCCCTCCTGGCTCTCCAGAACACAAGACCATACAGCCATAGGGTTCTCATTCCAACAGGTGACCACAGCAGGACCAATGAGTATAACTTTCCCAACTCTGTCTATCTAACAGGTAATAATCATTGCGTGCAAAGTGGTTTTGGAAACCTCAGAAACTCTACTTTCATATCACCCTAAAACGATTATGCAAATACAACATATATACTGTATGTAGCATTGGAGTCATAAAAAGGGCAAACCATATGCCTTGCCAATGCATAATGTTGTGTATGTCATCAAGAGATATTTTAAACACTCCTCCAACCCTGAACTACTATAGTGCAGTCTGTGACTACTATAGTTCAGCCTGTGACTACTATAGTTCAGCCTGTGACTACTATAGTTCAGCCTGTGACTACTATAGTTCAGTCTGTGACTACTATAGTTCAGCCTGTGACTACTATAGTTCAGCCTGTGACTACTATAGTTCAGTCTGTGACTACTATAGTTCAGCCTGTGACTACTATAGTTCAGTCTGTGACTACTATAGTTCAGTCTGACTACTATAGTTCAGTCTGTGACTAGTATAGTTCAGTCTGTGACTACTATAGTTCAGTCTGTGACTACTATAGTTCAGTCTGTGACTACTATAGTTCAGCCTGTGACTACTATAGTTCAGTCTGTGACTACTATAGTTCAGCCTGTGACTACTATAGTTCAGCCTGTGACTACTATAGTTCAGTCTGTGACTACTATAGTTCAGTCTGACTACTATAGTTCAGTCTGTGACTAGTATAGTTCAGTCTGTGACTACTATAGTTCAGTCTGTGACTACTATAGTTCAGTCTGTGACTACTATAGTTCAGCCTGTGACTAGTATAATTCAGACTGTGTCTACTATAGTTCAGTCTGTGTCTACTATAATTCAGTCTGTGACTACTATAATTCAGTCTGTGACTACTATAGTTCAGCCTGTGACTAGTATAATTCAGTCTGTGACTACTATAGCTCAGTCTGTGACTACTATAGCTCAGTCTGTGACTACTATAGTTCAGTCTGTGACTACTATAATTCAGTCTGTGACTACTATAATTCAGTCTGTGACTACTATAGCTCAGTCTGTGACTACTATAGTTCAGTCTGTGACTACTATAGCTCAGTCTGTGACTACCATAGCTCAGTCTGTGACTACTATAGCTCAGTCTGACTACCATAGTCCAGTCTGTGACTACTATAATTCAGTCTGTGACTATTATAGTTCAGTCTGTGACTACTATTGTTCAGTCTGTGACTACTATAGTTATGTCTGTGATTACTATTGTTCAGTCTGTGACTACTATAGTTATGTCTGTGACTACTATTGTTCAGTCTGTGACTACTATAGTTATGTCTGTGAATACTATTGTTCAGTCTGTGACTATTATAGTTCAGTCTGTGACTACTATTGTTCAGTCTGTGACTACTATTGTTCAGTCTGTGACTACTATATTTCAGTCTGTGACTACTATTGTTCAGTCTGTGACTACTATAGTTCAGTCTGTGACTACTATATTTCAGTCTGTGACTACTATTGTTCAGTCTGTGACTACTATATTTCAGTCTGTGACTACTATTGTTCAGTCTGTGACTACTATATTTCAGTCTGTGACTACTATAGTTATGTCTGTGACTACTATTGTTCAGTCTGTGACTACTATATTTCAGTCTGTGACTACTATTGTTCAGTCTGTGACTACTATATTTCAGTCTGTGACTACTATAGTTATGTCTGTGACTGCTGTATTTCAGTCTGTGACTACTCTAGGACACTAAGTGTGATGTTTTATTCAGCCATTGTTGGAACCCCACATGGTGTCAGAAGTGGGATCCAGCGCATACAGTATGTGCACAACTGAAAACTAAGTGTGCTTACATATATTCATTTAGTTTTGTTATCAGTATCAAAGATGTAAGAGGAACATAAACTCTTGGCCATAAAGTGTGCTGAGTCTCAAGGCACAGTATTCCTTTACCATGTATTTGAATCACAGCTGTCTGATACAGCTGTTGTTGGTTTAAGACACACAGGGCCTGTATTGAGGCTCCATCGTCAAACTTGTTCTCCAAGTTCTGTTCCCAACATCTGCAGTGGTTGGTGGGGTTGAGAGGGGTGCATTCTGGGAGATGGATGTTTGGGTGGGTGATGGGGGTGGGGGGGGGGGGTAATAGGGGGGGTCAGTGGTCATGTGACTGATGGCCGTTGTCACTAAAAGCTCTTGTTTGAGAGAAGAAAGGGAGTTTGTGAGGCGATCAATTTCTCACCCCCGTGCAGCTGCAGCAGGTTTCCAGGGGCCCTGCACAAACATCACATGGGCTAAACTGGGCACAGAAGATAATGCAGATCAGAGCTAACTAACACAGACCCAGTATCTCTGCTACAGAAGCCTCTCTCCATTGCTGCATGGAGCCCCTGTGGGCTTCCTCCTTTCACATAGCCTCGCATTCATTTCATTTCACACAACCCCGGCCTTTATCCACTTCTCTACACTGGTGCTGCGGGACCAACCTCAATGGATTCAATTGTGAGCGGGTTTGGGGTTTACAGATATAGTTTGTGATTTCTCTTACGTCAATTTGATAGTGAAATTAAATCACATGATTTCTGTTCATATGCAAGTGGAAAATATGCTTACTGCTGGTAATCTAATTTTAAAGAGGGATTGTTATTCAGTGGGGCTTGATTGCGTCAAGCCTGTAACAGTCTGCCAAAAGACGCCACGCATACAAATGGTTCGCCAACTGAGAGACTGAATTATGATCTAAAAACTATTGAGACAAGGTGTGTTGCAATGTTAAAGGGATGGAAGAGAGGAAGGGGTCTGTTCCATGCCAGGAAAGGCCGAAAATATTTCTGCTATCTCAGATTGTTCTAGCAATCCTCACATAGAAACTTCATTGGGAGAAAGGATCTTTGACATGCTATTTACATTTGTATCACACAGTTTTCTTTTGAAAATTTAGGATGAAAGTGGCCATTTTAGGCCCTTTTCAGGCCTATACATGCTTCCTGTCAGACCTTATGATCCGTGAACTGTACGTGATACAGACAACATATTCATTATCCTCCTTATAGTGGGCACTAACACGCTACTTTCTGAAATACAATTTTTCACATTCATTTATTCAACATTTAACATGTTAATATCTCAAAAGTAACCTTTTTTATTTATTTTTCTCGTTTTAAAGAGGGATTGTTGTTCAGTGGGTCTTGATTGCATCAAGCCAGTAACAGTCTGCCAAAAGACACTACGCATACAAATGGATCGCCAACTGAGAGACTGAATTATGATCTAAAAACAACTGAGACAAGGTGTGTTGCAATGCCAACGTGATAGAAGACAAGATGGGCAGTAAAAAGGAAACCTGAAGAACAACGGGAATATTGTTACATCTTAATAAATATCTTGTGACGAAAATGGCGACAATCATTTTGAGGTGACAGTAGGGCGATATGCAACCAGATGCCAACCAATAGCGTAAGATGGATCCACTTGAGTCAGCAGTCGCCAAAACAACACAGGGCACAGGCATAACAACACACTAGTCAAGTAAACACGCAGTATCTTCCTTTCCTACACAGACCAAAACCCCACTATTTGACCAGGCCTGCTTCTTTATAGCAGCTGTTGGTGTGTCTGAAAAGGGTAGTTGGGTCAAAAACAAGGGGGAATAAAACCCACCTAAAGACATAGACATGACTCCTGCATTTTCACAGACCCTGTAATACAGCCATCAGGTTCACTGCTTTTTGCTGGTAAATTCATGAACACTTCCATTGTTTAACACCTCCCAAAAGCAGCCATGGTTTAACAACACCTTGCAGCACTCTTCATTTTACCCACTGATTTGTAGAAAGGCATAGACCTGTACATCAGTGGTAAATAAGGGGCTGTTTGAAAGGGGCTCATACAAACATTTTGTACAGGTACAGTATATAAAGTGAAGAGGGCACGTCAATGCCTATTCCCCCTCAGGAGACTGAAAAGATTTGGCATGGGTCCTCAGATCCTCAAAAATGTATACCGCTGCACCATTGAGAGCATACTGACTGGTTGCATCACCGCCTGGTATGGCAAATGCTCGGCCTCTGACCGCAAGGCGCTACAGAGGGTAGTGCGTACCGCCCAGTAAATCACTGGGGCCAAGCTTCCTGCCATCCAGGACCTCTGTACCAGGCATTGTCAGAGGAAGGCCCTAAAAATTGCCAAAGAATCCAGCCACCCTAGTCATAGACAGCAAGCGGTACCGGAGCGCAAAGTCTAGGTCCAAAGGGCTTCTTAACAGCTTCTACCCCCAAGCCATAAGACTGCTGAACAGCTAATCAAATGGCCACCAGGACTACTTACATCGACTCCTACACTTTATTTTAGACTGCTGCTACTTGCTCTTTATTGTCCATGCATAGTCACTTTACCCCTACCTGCATGTACATATTACCTCAATGACCTCTAACCTGCACCCCCGCACATTGACTTGGTACCGGTACCCTCTGCAAATAGTCTTGTTATTGGTATTTTCTTGTTGCTCTAGTTGCTCTTGTTGCTCTTGTTTATTTAGTAAATATTTTCTTAACTCTTATTTTTCTTAAAACTGCATTGTTGGTTAAGGGCTTGTAAGTAAGCATTTCACGGTAAGGTCCACACTTGTTGTGTTCGGCGCATGTGACAAATAACATTTGATTTGATTTTGAAATCTCCCAGTCAGACAAAACTGAGTGTCCAAAAGAGTCACACACGACCAGAAATAAAGGTCACACTCTATTTGGATAGTCCCATATATATATATTTTAATTGTTTTTTACCTTTATTTAACTAGGCAAGTCAGCTAAGAACAAATTCTTATTTTCAATGACAGCTTAGGAACAGTGTGTCGTTCTGCCTGTTCAGGGGCAGAACGACAGATTTGTACCTTGGGGTTTGAACTTGCAACCTTCCGGTTACTAGTCCAACGCTCTAACCACTAGGCTACCCTGCCGCCCCATAGATGATCTACAGATGGTTATACTATCAACAAATGATCTGTTGATCAGCAACTAAGGTTGGGTTTAGAATAAGGGTTAGGTTAAAGGTTAAGGCTAGGGTTAGGTTTAGAATAAGGGCTAGGTCAAGGGTTAAGGTTAGGGTTAGGTTTAGAAAAGGTCTAGGTTAAGGGTTAAGGCTAGGGTTAGGTTTAGAATAAGGGCTAGGTTAAAGGTTAAGGCTAGGTTAAGGGTTAAGGCTAGGGTTAGGTTTAGAATAAGGGCTAGGTTAAAGGTTAAGGCTAGGTTAAGGGTTAAGGCTAGGGTTAGGTTTAGGCTAGGGTTGGGGTTAGTGGATAGTTTTTTGAAATGTTGACAGTTAGTGAACATCTACGGAACATCTACAAACCATCTACTTGGGACGATCCAAATAAAGTGTTTGTGAATGAATGATAAAGTATGTAAATATATTATTAACATGGTGGTGCAACAGCCTGGAGCGTTCCCAACGTCCAGCCCTCATTACATAGACATCCAGCCCCGTTGGCCAGTGCAAGTGAAAAGAAGCTGCTGACTGATAGACTGGTCAGTGATGACTGATCAATGAGGAGACACATTCTCAGCATAGCAAGCCCACTGGCCCAGTCCTCAAACAGAACACTTCCCCTCTCATTGGAGCTCAAAAGACCACAGGGGGATAATACTTCAGGTCAAAGATCAATGTGAATTCAGTTTTGCAGCTAATTTCCTGCAATTCCACACATTTTGCCATCGGGTAGAGAGAAATGTTTGCAGTTTTTAACATGATATCTGAGTGAGACTGACTAACAAATTCAAGGGGGCCCCCGGCCGGTAATTACACCATGATTACAATGTTCAGATAGCCGACCGCTAGACTAATTCACTGACGTAATAAACTGCTGATGCACAACCAAATTTCGAAATTGCACCTACTATTCTAACTTGCGACAGTAAATTGAGACCCTGAGTTCCAAAAACAACAAAAAACATTGATGTAATTGATGTAGCTTTGCAGCTAAATCCATTTTAAAACAAATATTGATTGAATGTGTACAACACAGGTGTCAAACTCATTCCACGGAGGGCCAAGTGTCTGTGGGTTTTTGCTCCTCCTTTGTACTTGATTGATGAATTAAGGTCACTGATTAGTAAGGAACTCCCCTCACCAGATCCAGCATAAAAGTCATACCAACAGGTATGTTTATGTGACACGTATATGCTGTTCGCATGAAGTGCCCAATTAAAAATGTCCCTCGCCAAGATAGGATCAGTGTTCACAATGGCCAACAGGCCTCTGCAGCAGATGGGCCCCTCTGTCAGATTCATTTCATATCCCAATGGCCAATTGTGTTTCAGACATAAAAGTGATGAGTCGTATTTCAACGTCTGAGCTAATACGGCTCCCAAAGATGGAGGAGCATTTTTATAGATCTTTAAATGCACCATGTCGTTTTCCCTCTCCACAACCTGACAAGACAGCGCTGTTCTGACAAAGATAAAACTTTAACAACCCCAGATCATTGGCGGGATGTTTCAGTAGACTAGTAGTAGCAACAGAAACAGCCTCCATCTAAAACATTCACGTGTCTCGGCCTGATCGGGTATATCTACACCGCCTGTTCTGTGGTGGTGGAAAGAGCAAAGAATCCATGTATCACCTCACAAACTATGCTGCATATTGCATCTTTTAATATGCACACGGATGTTTTTTTAAATCTCTGTGCAGAGATATATTGTCACGCCTGCCACATATGGCAAAGTGCCAGATTAAAGGGCCAATCAGCAGCTGAAACAATAACAAAGCATCCTCCCCACCACTGTTTTGTTAGTAAGCTGGGATGTAGCTGGAAAATATCATCACTATCACATTCATAGAGGGACCTATGGATGCAAGGACTGACTATCCATGATATAAAAATTATAGTTTTGAGGCTATGCAGTGTTTGTTTGGTTTACATTTGCTTAGTTTTCAAACATTGGAGTAAAACAAATCAAATCCATTTTTATTTGTCACATACACATGGTTAGCAGATGTTAATGTTAGCAGATGTTAATGTGAGTGTAGCGAAATGCTTGTGCTTCTAGTTCCGACAATGCAGTAATAACCAACGAGTAATCTCACCTAACAATTTCACAACAGCTACCTTATTTATACAAAGGGATGAAGAATATGTACATAAATATATATGAATTAGTGATGGTACAGAACGGCATAGGCAAGATGCAGTAGATGGTATCGTGTACAGTATATACATATGAGATGAGTAATGTAGGGTATGTAAACATTATATTAAGTGGCATTGTTTAAAGTGGCTAGTGATACATTTATTACATGTATTGTTACAGCAGCCACTCAATGTTAGTGGTGGCTGTTTAACAGTTGATGGCCTTGAGATAGAAGCTGTTTTCCAGTCTCCCGGTCCCTGCTTTGATGCACCTGTACTGACCTTGCCTTCTGGATGATAGCAGGGTGAACAGGCAGTGGCTCGGGTGGTTGTTGTCACAGGAAGGCCATAAATATCATCAAGGACATCGGGTGGTGTAGGTGTCCTGGAGGGTAGGTAGTTTACCCCCGGTGATGCGTTGTGCAGATGTTGTTACCTTCCCTCACCACCTGGGGGCGGCCCGTCAGGACGTCCAGTACCCAGTTGCACAGGGCGAGGTCAAGACCCAGGGTCTCGAGCTTGATGATGAGTTTGGAGGGTACTATGGTGTTAAATGCTGAGCTGTAGTCGATGAACAGCATTCTCACATAGGTATTCCTCTTGTCCGGATGGGTTAGGGCCGTGTGCAGTGTGGTTGCGATTGCGTCACCTGTGGACCTATTGGGGCGGTAAGCAAATTGGAGTGGGTCTAGGGTGTCAGGTAGGGTGGAGGTGATATGGTCCTTGACTAGTCCCTCAAAGCACTTCATGATGACGGAAGTGAGTGCTACGGGGCGGTAGTCGTTTAGCTCAGTTACCTTAGCTTTCTTGGGAACAGGAACAATGGTGGCCCTCTTGAAACATGTGGGAACAGCAGACTGGGATAAGGATTGATTGAATATGTCCGTAAACACACCAGCCAGCTGGTCTGCGCTGGGGATGCCGTCTGGGCCTGCAGCCTTGCGAGGGTTAACACGTTTAAATGTTTTACTCACGTCGGCTGCAGTGAAGGAGAGTCCGCAGGTTTTGGTAGCGGGCTGTGTCAGTGGGACTGTATTGTCCTCAAAGCGAGCAAAGAAGTTGTTTAGTCTGTCTGGGAGCAAGACATCCTCGTCCGCGACAGGGCTGATTGACTGTAGACCCTGCCACATACCTCTTGTGTCTGAGCCGTTGAATTGCGACTCTACCTTGTCTCTATACTGACGCTTAGCTTGTTTGATTGCCTTGCGGAGGGAATAGCTACACTGTTTGTATTCGGTCATGTTTCCGGTCACCTTGCCCTGGTTAAAAGCAGTGGTTCGCGCTTTCAGTTTCGCGTGAATGCTGCCATCAATCCACAGTTTCTGGTTGGGGAATGTTTTGATAGTTGCTGTGGGTACGACATTGCCAATGCACTTGCTAATGAACTCGCTCACCGAATCAGCGTATTCGTCAATGTTGTTGTTTGACGCAATGCGGAACATATCCCAATCCACGTGATCTAAGCAATCTTGAAGTGTGGAATCAGATTGGTCGGACCAGCGTTGAACAGACCTGAGAGCGGGAGCTTCCTGTTTTAGTTTCTGTCTATAGGCTGGAAGCAACAAAATGGGGTCGTGGTCAGCTTTTCCGAAGGAGGGCGGGGGAGGGCCTTATATGCGCCGTGGAAGTTAGAATAACAATGATCCAGGGTTTTACCAGCCCTGGTAGCACAATCGATATGCTGATAGAATTTAGGGAGTCTTGTTTTCAGATTAGCCTTGTTAAAATCCCCAGCTACAATGAATGCAGCCTCAGAATATGTGGTTTCCAGTTTACATAGAGTCAAATAAAGTTCGTTCAGGGCCTGCTTGGGGGGGAATATATGCGGCTGTGATTATAATCGAAGAGAATTCACTTGGTAGATAATGCGGTCGACATTTGATTGTGAGGAATTCTAAGTCAGGTGAACAGAAAGGCTTGAGTTCCTGTGTGTTGTTATGACCACACCACGTCTCGTTAATCATAAGGCAACCCCCCCCCCCGCCCCTCTTCTTACCAGAAAGATGCTTGTTTCTGTCGGCGCGATGCGTGAAGAAACCAGCTGGCTGTACTGACTCTGATGGCGTGTCTCGAGTGAGCCATGTTTCTGTGAAGCAAAGAACGTTACAGTCTCTGATGACTCTCTGGAATGCTACCCTTGCTTGGATTTCATCAACCTTGTTGTCAAGAGACTGGACATTGGCGAGTAGTATGGTAGGGAGTGGTGCACGATGTGCCCGTCTCCAGAGCCTGACCAGAAGACCGCTTCGTCTGCCCCTTTTACGGCGTTGTTGTATTGGGTTGCCGGCTGGGATCCGATCCATTGTCCCGGGTGGTGGGCAAAACACAGGATCCGCTTCGGGAAAGTCGTATTCCTGGTGGTAATGATGGTGAGTTGAATAGGGAATGGATAAAAGGAGAGCGAGAGGGGGGTGATCTGGGCGTGGGAATAGTTCAAATGAGAGAGAATGAAGGGATCTGGGCGAAGAAATAGGTAAAATGAGAGAGAATGAAGGGGATCTGGGTGTGGGAATAGGTCAAATGAGACAGAGAGAGAGGGGATCTGGGTGTGGGAATAGGTCAAATGAGAAAGAGAGGAAGGGGATCTGGGTGTGGGGATAGGTCAAATGAGACAGAGAGGAAGGGGATCTGGGTGTGGGAATAGGTCAAATGAGAAAGAGAGGAAGGGGATCTGGGTGTGGGAATAGGTCAAATGAGAGAAGAGAGGAAGGGGATCTGGGTGTGGGAATAGGTCAAATGAGACAGAGAGGAAGGGGATCTGGGTGTGGGAATAGGTCAAATGAGACAGAGAGGGGGGATCTGGGTGTGGGAATAGGTCAAATGAGAAGAGAGGAAGGGGATCTGGGTGTGGGAATAGGTCAAATGAGAAAGAGAGGAAGGGGATCTGGGTGTGGGAATAGGTCAAATGAGACAGAGAGGAAGGGGATCTGGGTGAGGGAATAGGTCAAATCTGGGGGGATCTGGGTGGGGAATAGGTCAAATGAGAAAGAGAGGAAGGGGATCTGGGTGAGGGAATAGGTCAAATGAGAAAGAGAGGGGATCTGGGTGTGGGAATAGGTCAAATGAGAGGATAGGGAAGGGGATCTCTGTGGGAATGGTCAAATGAGGAATAGGTCAAATGAGACAGAGAGGAAGGGGATCTGGGTGTGGGAATAGGTCAAGAAAGAGAGGAGGGGATCTGGGTGTGGGAATAGGTCAAATGAGAGAGAGAGGAAGGGGATCTGGGTGTGGGAATAGGTCAAATGAGACAGAGAGGAAGGGGATGAGAGGTCAAATGAGACAGAGGGGGGGATCTGGGTGTGGGAATAGGTCAAATGAGAAAGAGAGGAAGGGGATCTGGGTGTGGGAATAGGTCAAATGAGAAAGAGAGGGAGGGGATCTGGGTGTGGGAATAGGTCAAATGAGAAAGAGAGGAAGGGGATCTGGGTGAGGGAATAGGTCAAATGAGAGGGAGAGGAAGGGGATCTGGGTGTGGGAATAGGTCAAATGAGACAGAGAGAGAGGGGATCTGGGTGTGGGAATAGGTCAAATGAGAAAGAGAGGAAGGGGATCTGGGTGTGGGAATAGGTCAAATGAGAAAGAGAGAGAGGGGATCTGGGTGTGGGAATAGGTCAAATGAGAAAGAGAGGAAGGGGATCTGGGTGTGGGAGGTCAAATGGGGATCTGGGTGTGGGAATAGGTCAAATGAGAGGGAGAGGAAGGGGATCTGGGTGAGGGAATAGGTCAAATGAGATAGGGGGATCTGGGTGTGGGAATAGGTCAAATGAGAAAGAGAGGAAGGGGATCTGGGTGTGGGAATAGGTCAAATGAGACAGAGAGGGGGAAGGGGATCTGGGACAGAGAGGAAGGGGATGGGAATAGGTCAAATGAGACAAGGAAGGGGATCTGGGTGTGGGAATAGGTCAAATGAGAAAGAGAGGAAGGGGATCTGGGTGTGGGAATAGGTCAAATGAGAGGAGAGGAAGGGGATCTGGGTGTGGGAATAGGTCAAATGAGACAGAGAGGAAGGGGATCTGGGTGTGGGAATAGGTCAAATGAGACAGAAGGAAGGGGATCTGGGTGTGGGAATAGGTCAAATGAGAGAGGAAGGGGATCTGGGTGTGGGAATAGGTCAAATGAGAAAGAGAGGAAGGGGATCTGGGTGTGGGAATAGGTCAAATGAGAAAGAGAGGAAGGGGATCTGGGTGTTGGAATAGGTCAAATGAGAAAGAGAGGAAGGGGATCTGGGTGTGGGAATAGGTCAAATGAGACAGAGAGGAGGGGATCTGGGTGAGGAATAGGTCAAATGAGACAGAGAGGAAGGGGATCTGGGTGAGGGAATAGGTCAAATGAGACAGAGAGGAAGGGGATCTGGGTGTGGGAATAGGTCAAATGAGAGGAGAGGAAGGGGATCTGGGTGTGGGAATAGGTCAAATGAGAAGAGAGGAGGGATCTGGGTGTGGGAATAGGTCAAATGAGAAAGAGAGGAAGGGGATCTGGGTGTGGGAATAGGTCAAATGAGAAAGAGAGGAAGGGGATCTGGGTGTGGGAATAGGTCAAATGAGAAAGAGAGGAAGGGGATCTGGGTGTGGGAATAGGTCAAATGAGAAAGAGAGGAAGGGGATCTGGGTGAGGGAATAGGTCAAATGAGACAGAGAGGAAGGGGATCTGGGTGTGGGAATAGGTCAAATGAGAGAGAGAGGAAGGGGATCTGGGTGTGGGAATAGGTCAAATGAGACAGAGAGGAAGGGGATCTGGGTGTGGGAATAGGTCAAATGAGAAAGAGAGGAAGGGGATCTGGGTGTGGGAATAGGTCAAATGAGAAAGAGAGGAAGGGGATCTGGGTGTGGGAATAGGTCAAATGAGACAGAGAGGAAGGGGATCTGGGTGTGGGAATAGGTCAAATGAGAGAAGAGAGGAAGGGGATCTGGGTGTGGGAATAGGTCAAATGAGAAAGAGAGGAAGGGGATCTGGGTGTGGGAATAGGTCAAATGAGAAAGAGAGGAAGGGGATCTGGGTGTGGGAATAGGTCAAATGAACGATGGATGAAATAGATGTGTCAAGATTTACATCATTATTTTTACGTCCAGAAATCTAATTAACATAATAAAAAAATCCCCATCAAAATCCTTCTGTTTAAACTGGAGATTACATTTTACATGGGCTGTGTCTCAATCCACCGCATCCTCCTATGTCGACCTTCTGCATCGGCGGTGGATTGAGACACATCCTCCTATGTCGGCCTTCTGCCTCGGCGGTCGATTGAGACACATCCTCCTATGTCGGCCTTCTGCATCGGCGGTCGATTGAGACATCCTCCTTCTCCTCTGCCTCGGCGGTCGGCGTGGAATGAGACAAATGAGACACATCCTCCTATGTCGGCCTTCTGCCTCGGCGGTCGATTGAGACACATCCTCCTATGTCGGCCTTCTGCATCGGCGGTGGATTGAGACACATCCTCCTATGTCGGCCTTCTGCCTCGGCGGTGGATTGAGACACATCCTCCTATGTCGGCCTTCTGCCTCGGCGGTGGATTGAGACACATCCTCCTATGTCGGCCTTCTGCCTCGGCGGTGGATTGAGACACATCCTCCTATGTCGGCCTTCTGCCTCGGCGGTGGATCGAGACACATCCTCCTATGTCGGCCTTCTGCCTCGGCGGTGGATTGAGACACATCCTCCTATGTCGGCCTTCTGCCTCGGCGGTGGATTGAGACACATCCTCCTATGTCGGCCTTCTGCCTCGGCGGTGGATCGAGACACATCCTCCTATGTCGGCCTTCTGCCTCGGCGGTGGATTGAGACACATCCTCCTATGTCGGCCTTCTGCATCGGCGGTGGATTGAGACACATCCTCCTATGTCGGCCTTCTGCATCGGCGGTGGATTGAGACACATCCTCCTATGTCGGCCTTCTGCATCGGCGGTGGATTGAGACACATCCTCCTATGTCGGCCTTCTGCATCGGCGGTGGATTGAGACACATCCTCCTATGTCGGCCTTCTGCATCGGCGGTGGATTGAGACACATCCTCCTATGTCGGCCTTCTGCATCGGCGTGGATTGAGACACATCCTCCTATGTCGGCCTTCTGAATCGTCGGTGGAAAGTGGCAGAGCTACAGAGGTGTTTGTCAGACTAGGAGACGCAAAAATGTCTGTAGCATCCCAACGTTTGGGCTAGAAGGTTTGGACCCAGACCCAGTTCTAGAAATCTGAGACTCTCACGAACGCGACACCCAGAAGCTTCACGGGACTCGTCTCAAGTCACTGACGCCGGCACCCCAACTCTGAACAGGTCTTCTAACCAAAAAGTATGTCAAGTCCGAAGGGTTTGAGCTACACACCATTGAAAGCTGAGACTCATGAAAACGGACCTGAACTCCGTTTTGCTCTACAACGCCACAACCTTCACGAGACTCGTCTGAAGATTACGACAGGTGAAAATATATATATTTTAGGTGTTTAAGGGAACCAGGGTTCTGTTTTGCCGTGTATAAATGTGTTATTCAATGTGTTTATATGGGCTAATAGTAGTAAGGCCACATTCAATGTGTTTATATGGGCTAATAGTAGTAAGGCCACATTCAATGTGTTTATATGGGCTAATAGTAGTAAGGCCACATTCAATGTGTTTATATGGGCTAATAGCAGTAAGGCCACATTCAATGTGTTTATATGGGCTAATAGTAGTAAGGCCACATTCAATGTGTTTATATGGGCTAATAGTAGTAAGGCCACATTCAATGTTTCATCTTTTTCTTTTATAACAGGTTTCCTAAAATTCCAAATCAAATAGCTAAATGATCCATGTTATGACCAGCTGATGTACGAAGGGCTATATAAATAAAATTTGAATTTGATTTGATTTGATTTGAACTTAAAACAACTGTGAGTAACTATAGCTTGTTACTACACTATTACCATGCTGTTACCACTTTGGTGATTCCCAATTCCCTTTGCCATGTGCTGCTGTGTTCCTGTGTGGCTTAGTTGGTAGAGCACGGCGCTTAAAGTGCCACAGGTCATGGGTATGATTCCCGCTGGGTCCAGCCCATAGACATTCTGAAACAGTAGATTGTGATAGTGCTGACATCATCCATGTATTCCTCTGGAAAACTCCCGATGGCGCGTGATGCCAGAAGTATTTTAATTTGAAGCACGTTATATTGCTGAATGGCACCAAATAATCCCTAAGGATCATGGGAAAAGTGGCCATAACTAGCAAAGGATCATGGTCGATGTAGTCAACCTGGCTTTAATGTTTATGAACCTGATGCTAGACTAATGTTAAACGCTTGCAGCAGAAGGTTCATTTGAAAGCTGAATGTTACCTAGAACCTAGCCAGGTCAACACTGGGAAACTAACATAGTGTGGGTGCCGTCCTCCATCTCTACTACGCTGATATATGAAAGCTGAATGTTACCTAGAACCGAGCCAGGTCAACACTGGGAAACTAACATAGTGTGGGTGCCGTCCTCCATCTCTACTACGCTGATATATGAAAGCTGAATGTTACCTAGAACCGAGCCAGGTCAACACTGGGAAACTAACATAGTGTGGGTGCCGTCCTCCATCTCTACTACGCTGATATATGAAAGCTGAATGTTACCTAGAACCTAGCCAGGTCAACACTGGGAAACTAACATAGTGTGGGTGCCGTCCTCCATCTCTACTACGCTGATATATGAAAGCTGAATGTTACCTAGAACCTAGCCAGGTCAACACTGGGAAACTAACATAGTGTGGGTGCCGTCCTCCATCTCTACTACGCGATGATATATGAAAGCTGAATGTTACCTAGAACCTAGCCAGGTCAACACTGGGAAACTAACATAGTGTGGGTGCCGTCCTCCATCTCTACTACGCTGATATATGAAAGCTGAATGTTACCTAGAACCGAGCCAGGTCAACACTGGGAAACTAACATAGTGTGGGTGCCGTCCTCCATCTCTACTACGCTGATATATGAAAGCTGAATGTTACCTAGAACCTAGCCAGGTCAACACTGGGAAACTAACATAGTGTGGGTGCCGTCCTCCATCTCTACTACGCTGATATATGAAAGCTGAATGTTACCTAGAACCTAGCCAGGTCAACACTGGGAAACTAACATAGTGTGGGTGCCGTCCTCCATCTCTACTACGCTGATATATGAAAGCTGAATGTTACCTAGAACCTAGCCAGGTCAACACTGGGAAACTAACATAGTGTGGGTGCCGTCCTCCATCTCTACTACGCTGATATATGAAAGCTGAATGTTACCTAGAACCTAGCCAGGTCAACACTGGGAAACTAACATAGTGTGGGTGCCGTCCTCCATCTCTACTACGCTGATATATGAAAGCTGAATGTTACCTAGAACCTAGCCAGGTCAACACTGGGAAACTAACATAGTGTGGGTGCCGTCCTCCATCTCTACTACGCTGATATATGAAAGCTGAATGTTACCTAGAACCGAGCCAGGTCAACACTGGGAAACTAACATAGTGTGGGTGCCGTCCTCCATCTCTACTACGCTGATATATGAAAGCTGAATGTTACCTAGAACCGAGCCAGGTCAACACTGGGAAACTAACATAGTGTGGGTGCCGTCCTCCATCTCTACTACGCTGATATATGAAAGCTGAATGTTACCTAGAACCGAGCCAGGTCAACACTGGGAAACTAACATAGTGTGGGTGCCGTCCTCCATCTCTACTACGCTGATATATGAAAGCTGAATGTTACCTAGAACCTAGCCAGGTCAACACTGGGAAACTAACATAGTGTGGGTGCCGTCCTCCATCTCTACTACGCTGATATATGAAAGCTGAATGTTACCTAGAACCGAGCCAGGTCAACACTGGGAAACTAACATAGTGTGGGTGCCGTCCTCCATCTCTACTACGCTGATATATGAAAGCTGAATGTTACCTAGAACCTAGCCAGGTCAACACTGGGAAACTAACATAGTGTGGGTGCCGTCCTCCATCTCTACTACGCTGATATATGAAAGCTGAATGTTACCTAGAACCTAGCCAGGTCAACACTGGGAAACTAACATAGTGTGGGTGCCGTCCTCCATCTCTACTACGCTGATATATGAAAGCTGAATGTTACCTAGAACCTAGCCAGGTCAACACTGGGAAACTAACATAGTGTGGGTGCCGTCCTCCATCTCTACTACGCTGATATATGAAAGCTGAATGTTACCTAGAACCTAGCCAGGTCAACACTGGGAAACTAACATAGTGTGGGTGCCGTCCTCCATCTCTACTACGCTGATATATGAAAGCTGAATGTTACCTAGAACCTAGCCAGGTCAACACTGGGAAACTAACATAGTGTGGGTGCCGTCCTCCATCTCTACTACGCTGATATATGAAAGCTGAATGTTACCTAGAACCTAGCCAGGTCAACACTGGGAAACTAACATAGTGTGGGTGCCGTCCTCCATCTCTACTACGCTGATATATGGAAGCTGAATGTTAAGAACCTGCCAGTCAACACTGGGAAACTAACATAGTAATCTCTACTACGCTGATTTTTGAATTTACCTAGAACCTAGCCAGGTCAACTTACGTAGTGTGGGTGCCGCAACTAAATAATATTTAAAAAGCCATCAACACTGGGAAAGTAACATTTTGCCGTCCTCCATCTCTACTACGCTGATATATGAAAGCTGAATGTTACCTAAACCTGCCAGGTCAACACTGGGAAAAAAAGTGTGGGTGCCGTCCTCCATCTGTGAAAAAAAGCTATCAACAACAAACTAACATAGTGTTGCCGTCCTCCATCTCTACTACGCTGATATATGCTGAATGTTACCTAGAACTAGCCAGGTCAACACTATCTCTAGATTCTTCCATTTTACTACATATTTAATGTTACCTAGAACCTAGCCAGGTCATTAACATAGTGTGGGTGCACAATACTCCATCTCTACTACGTTTGTTTTATGAACCTGGTTACCTACCTAGTCCAGGTCACACTGGGAAACAGAACATAGTGTGGGTGTTCCATCTCTACTACGCTGATATATGAAAGCTGAATGTTACCTAGAACCTTCAACACTGGGAAACTAACATAGTGTTTCCATCTCTACTACGCTGATAAATAAGTGAATGTTACCTAGAACCTAGCCAGGTCAACACTGGGAAACTAACATAGTTTGCCGTCCTCCATCTCTACTACGCTGATATATGAAAGCTGAATGTTACCTAGAACCTAGCCAGGTCAACACTGGGAAACTAACATGTTTGCCGTCCTCCATCTCTACTACGGGATTCTGATTATTAGGCCAGGTCAACACTGGGAAACTAACATATGATTTGCTGATATTTATGTTATTGTCCATGGGAAACTAACATAGTGTGGGTGGTCCATCTCTACTACGGATAACTGAATTTTGAGGCCAGGTCCAGGGAAACTAGTGTGGGTGCTTCTCTACTTTTATGAATGAATGTTACCTAGAACCTAGTTGGGATTTGTTTTAAAATAACGTCTGGTCTTTCCACTAGTGGGGTGATATTAGTGATTGTTTTAAAATAGCGGTCAACACTGGTCTTTCCATAGTGGGGTGATATTAGTTTGTTTTAAAATAACGTCTGGTCTTTCCATAGTGGGGTGATATTAGTTTGTTTTAAAATAACGTCTGGGAATTAGTCTTTCCATAGTGGGGTGATATTAGTTTGTTTTAAAATAACGTCTCTCCATCTCTACTACGCTGATATATGAAAGCTGAATGTTACCTGGTCTTTCCATAGTGGGGTGATATTAGTTTGTTTTAAAATAACGTCTGGTCTTTCCATAGTGGGGTGATATTAGTTTGTTTTAAAATAACGTCTGGTCTTTCCATAGTGGGGTGGGGGGATATTAGTTTGTTTTAAAATAACGTCTGGTCTTTCCATAGTGGGGTGATATTGAATGTTACCTAGTTTGTTTTAAAATAACGTCTGGTCTTTCCATAGTGGGGTGATATTAGTTTGTTTTAAAATAACGTCTGGTCTTTCCATAGTGGGGTGATATTAGTTTGTTTTAAAATAACGTCTGGTCTTTCCATAGTGGGGTGATATTAGTTTGTTTTAAAATAACGTCTGGTCTTTCCATAGTGGGGTGATATTAGTTTGTTTTAAAATAACGTCTGGTCTTTCCATAGTGGGGTGATATTAGTTTGTTTTAAAATAACGTCTGGTCTTTCCATAGTGGGGTGATATTAGTTTGTTTTAAAATAACGTCTGGTCTTTCCATAGTGGGGTGATATTAGTTTGTTTTAAAATAACGTCTGGTCTTTCCATAGTGGGGTGATATTAGTTTGTTTTAAAATAACGTCTGGTCTTTCCATAGTGGGGTGATATTAGTTTGTTTTAAAATAAATAAAATCTAATGTATTTATATAGCCCTTCGTACATCAGCTGATATCTCAAAGTGCTGTACAGAAACCCAGCCTAAAACCCCAAACAGCAAGCAATGCAGGTGTAGAAGCACGGTGGCTAGGAAAAACTCCCTAGAAAGGCCAAAACCTAGGAAGAAACCTAGAGAGGAACCAGGCTATGTGGGGTGGCCAGTCCTCTTCTGGCTGTGCCGGGTGGAGATTATAACAGAACATGGCCAAGATGTTCAAATGTTCATAAATGACCAGCATGGTCAAATAATAATAATCACAGGCAGAACAGTTTAAACTGGAGCAGCAGCACGGCCAGGTGGACTTGGGACAGCAAGGAGTCATCATGCCCGGTAGTCCTGAGGCATGGTCCTAGGGCTCAGGTCCTCCGAGAGAGAGAAAGAAAAAGAGAGAATTAGAGAACGCACACTTAAATTCACACAGGACACCGGATAAGACAGGAGAAGTACTCCAGATATAACAAACTGACCCTAGCCCCCCGACACATAAACTACTGCAGCATGAATACTGGAGGCTGAGACAGGAGGGTTCAGGAGACACTATGGCCCCATCCGATGACACCCCGGACAGGGCCAAACAAATAACGTCTGGTCTTTCCATAGTGGGGTGGGGGGATATTAGTTTGTTTTAAAATAACGTCTGGTCTTTCCATAGTGGGGTGATATTAGTTTGTTTTAAAATAACGTCTTGTCTTTCCATAGTGGGGTGAAATTAGTTTGTTTTAAAATAACGTCTGGTCTTTCCATAGTGGGGTGGGGGGATATTAGTTTGTATCTCAAACGGTTCGGACGCGAAAGTCAGAAGTTGGCACATCAGCGTTAATTAACCAAATTCAGATAAGTCCTGTAAAACTTGTGGTGGTCATAGAGCAAAACGGAGACCACTGTTGTGTTAGTTACAGTCTCCCCTTTCCATAGAGTGGCCACAATAGATCGGCCACCTTCCACCGCAGATGCGGAAGGCCAACAGCTTAAACTGCCAGATTTTGATGGTGATTTTTGTACTATGTTACTTAGATTGAACCAATAGACTCTTATGGGTAAACAGTAGGTTACAGCCTGATCATGATGTAATTCAAGTCATTTGTTTCACAGTATTCTTCCCTCGTTTCTATGGTAAAGATATCTAATTGACATGTTGAACCCAGTGATCTTGTTGCTGTGGAGACGAAGAAGAAGTTGCCTCCACTAACAAAGGATGCTTAAATCTCCTTACTGTTCCACCACTGCTGCTCTGCCCCAGGGGCACATACAGACAAGGGACCAGTTCATTACAGCTATACTGGCAGTAGGGGCTCAGGAAGGAACATTCTGCTGGAGGACAGATGATTTCTTAGAGCTGGTGCTACTCCTAAACATGTGGTAAGAAATACACCCTAAACTGCTATCCAACAGCTTCAAAACAAGTGAGACACTCAATATTTAACTAGGAACATCTCTTTGACTATAACACTTTTTAAAGCAACATTTCTTGAGAGTGACAGACTTTTAACATTTACAGTATTTTATTTTTAAATCTTAATTTAACTAGGCAAGTCAGTTAAGAACAAATTCTTACTTACAATGACACTGAGCCAATTGTGCGCCACCCTATGGGACTCCCAATCACAGCCGGTTGTGATACAGCCTGGAATTGAACCAGGGTCTGTAGTGACACCCCTAGCACTGAGATGTAGTAACTTAGACTGCTGTGCCAATCGGGAGCCTGCGTATTGTCAAACATTAGCATGTAGCCAGTGGCAGCTGGTGACTTAAAAAGTAGAGGATGGAGAACAATTATTTTGGAAAAAAATATATGCTAGTGAGAATATTTCATGTTCCCAGCCACTCTAACACGCAAAAAACGACAACACAGATGTTTAAATAGCTGATGACGACACAGCATTATTATTTGTCCTACTTACTTGGGACGTTGGACTTTGACTTCAGTAGAAACGCCAACCTGTCAACATCCAGACCGACCATTTCTCCATTAACATAAAAAAAATGCAACATCTCCTGGAACATTGTAAGACTCCCATTCAGATCAACAACCAATAAACTGCAGCAATTCATATAAGCTCAATGGACAGCATTGTCCGCCATAGAATGGGTATGTGATGGGTAGGCAGGCCACAACAATGACTGGTGGACAAAAGGTCCCTCGGACCACTGTAACTCTTGGTTGGTGTTGGTGATGTGAGGACATGGACCAAACAAGTCTGATATGGAGACAATTGTCCCCTCCACTCTGCTATGTTGTCCTATTTGTTGACCGGACCAGGGGGGAAAGGCCCTACATTTGACAATGATCTTGAGGGTTGAGGCCACTTGATATACTGTACATACTATGTTCATGCTTCTGGACATACAGTGAATGTGTGACAGGTTTTAAAGAGGTTTTAAGAGGACAATATATGTGACTGGCTTTGTTCCACCTACTTCTTGTAGATGGGTATTGTGAAGAATAAATGTTCCGTACATTCAATACAATGTTCTATTTGAAAAGACTGTGAGGTTGTTAGGGTTAGACTGTGGTGTTGTTAGGGTTAGACTGTGGTGTTGTTAGGGTTAGACTGTGGTGTTGTTAGGGTTAGACTGTGGTGTTGTTAGGGTTAGACTGTGGTGTTGTTAGGGTTAGACTGTGATGTTGTTAGGGTTAGACTGTGGTGTTGTTAGGGTTAGACTGTGGTGTTGTTAGGGTTAGACTGTGGTGTTGTTAGGGTTAGACTGTGGTGTTGTTAGGGTTAGACTGTGGTGTTGTTAGGGTTAGACTGTGAGTGTTGTTAGGGTTAGACTGTGGTGTTGTTAGGGTTAGACTGTGGTGTTGTTAGGGTTAGACTGTGGTGTTGTTAGGGTTAGACTGTGGTGTTGTTAGGGTTAGACTGTGAGGCTGTTTGGGTTAGACTGTGGTGTTGTTAGGGTTAGACTGTGAGGTTGTTAGGGTTAGACTGTGGTGTTGTTAGGGTTAGACTGTGGTGTTGTTAGGGTTAGACTGTGTGTTGTTAGTTAGGGTTAGACTGTGGTGTTGTTAGGGTTTGTTAGACTGTGGTGTTGTTAGGGTTAGACTGTGGTGTTGTTAGGGTTAGACTGTGGTGTTGTTAGGGTTAGACTGTAGAGGGTTAGACTGTGATGTTGTTAGGGTTAGACTGTGGTGTTGTTAGGGTGTAGACTGTGGTGTTGTTAGGGTTAGACTGTGGTTGTTGTTAGGTTAGTTAGACTGTGAGGTTGTTCTGGGTTAGACTGTGGTGTTGTTAGGGTTAGACTGTGTTAGGTTAGACTGTGGTGTTGTTAGGGTTTGTGGGGGATTTGTTAGGGTTATGTGTAACTATAGAATCATTAGACTGAGGGTTAGGGGTCATACTGCATTCTAACTAATGAATATGAGCATTCTACTGAATCATTGAGGGGATATGAGGCTAACTAACTAGAATCATGGAGGTGAGCGGGATATGAGGTATACAGCATTCTAACTATAGAATCATGGAGGTGAGGGGATATGAGGCATTCTAACTATAGAATCATGGAGGTGAGCCTGGGATATGAGGTATACAGCATTCTAACTATAGAATCATGGAGGTGAGGGGATATGAGGCATTCTAACTATAGAATCATGGAGGGGATGCATACTTCATTCTAACTATAGAATCATGGAGGTGAGGGGATATGAGGCATACTGCATTCTAACTATAGAATCATGGAGTTGAGGGGATATGAAGCATACTGCATTCTAACAATATAATCATGGAGGGGGATATGATGCATACTGCATGTTTTACTTTTTACCCCCTTTTCTCCCCAATTTTGTGGTATCCAATTGTTAGTAGCTACTATCTAGTCTCATCCCTACAACTCCCGTACGGCTCGGGAGATACAAAGGTCGAAGGCCATGCGTCCTCCGAAACACAACCCAAACAAGCCGCACTGCTTCTTAAAACACCGTGCACCTGGCGACCTGGTTAGCGTGCACTGCCTCCGGCCCGCCACAGGAGTCGCTAGTGTGCAATGAGACAAGGATTTCCCTACCGGCCAAACCCTCCCTAACCCGGAGAGGGAGAGAGAGGGAGACTGAGAGACATGGAGAGGGAGAGAGAGAGAGACATGGAGAGGGAGAGAGAAGGAGAGAGAAAGACATGGAGAGGGAGAGAGAGTGAGAGACATAGAGAGGGAGAGAGATGGAGAGAGAGAGACATGGTGAGGGAGAGAGAGACATGGAGAGGGAGAGAGAGACATGGATAGGGAGAGAGAGAGACATGGATAGGGAGAGAGGGACATGGAGAGGGAGAGAGGGACATGGAGAGGGAGAGAGGGACATGGATAGGGAGAGAGAGAGAGACATGGATAGGGAGAGAGAGACATGGAGCGGGAGAGAGGGACATGGAGAGGGAGAGAGAGACATGGAGAGGGAGAGAGAGACATGGAGAGGGAGAGAGAGACATGGTGAGGGAGAGAGACATGGAGAGGGAGAGAGAGACATGGAGAGGGAGAGAGAGACATGGAGAGGGAGAGAGAGACATGGTGAGGGAGAGAGAGACATGGAGAGGGAGAGAGAGACATGGATAGGGAGAGAGGGAGAGAGAGACATGGAGAGGGAGAGAGAGACATGGAGAGGGAGAGAGGGACATGGAGAGGGAGAGAGGGAGAGAGAGACATGGAGAGGGAGAGAGAGACATGGAGAGGGAGAGAGGGACATGGACAGGGAGAGAGGGAGAGAGATACATGGAGAGGGAGAGAGGGACATGGAGAGGGAGAGGGAGAGAGAGACATGGAGAGGGAGAGAGAGACATGGAGAGGGAGAGAGGGACATGGAGAGAGGGAGAGGAGGGAGAGAGAGACATGGAGAGGGAGAGAGAGGACATGGAGAGGGAGAGAGGGAGAGAGAGACATGGAGAGGGAGAGAGAGACATGGAGAGGGAGAGAGGGACATGGAGAGGGAGAGAGAGACATGGAGAGGGAGAGAGAGACATGGAGAGGGAGAGAGGGAGAGAGAGACATGGAGAGGGAGAGAGAGACATGGAGAGGGAGAGAGAGAGAGAGACATGGAGAGGGAGAGAGAGATGGAGAGGGAGAGAGAGAGAGAGAGATGGAGAGGGAGAGAGAGAGAGAGAGGGGAGAGAGAGACATGGAGAGGGAGAGAGAGAGGAGAGGGAGAGAGAGAGAGGAGAGAGAGAGAGAGAGAGAGAGAGAGAGAGAGAGAGAGTTGAAAAGAAGGAGAGAACCATGGCAGAGGGAAGAAAGTGAAAAATGGATGTGGAGATGAGAGTGTGGAGTGTCTCTGACCTCAACCACTGCTTCCTGACCGGAAAAGCCCATTCATCATTTTCAGGTCTTCACATCATGATTATTATGTCATTGGCCAGGAGTGTGGTAACGACGACACTGAGGATGGATGAGCTGCAGTAAGTGGTGACTAGCAGGAGTTGGGAGTGTGGATGGTCAAACCAGAGGTGGAGGAGACCTGCTGAAGGTCAAGCTGGTACCTGCTGTCTCCCAACCCAACCATACACGCACATACATGCAGACACGCACGTTGGCACACACACTAACGCACACAAACAAACACACACATGCATGCACACGCACGTTGGCACACACACTAACGCACACAAACACACACATGCATGCACACGCACGTGAATAAACATATCAAATCTCTCCATGGTCATTGGAAAACTGCTCCCCATATCCCATCCACCCACAGGCATACCACCATTACTTGCTGAAGGAATCAATGAATCTATCAAGATAGTGACTATTGCATGTCCCATCAAACAGAGACAATATTGACCTGTCTCCTCTCCTGGTCGCTAGGGACTCTTCCTTCAATATGTCCTCATCTGACGTGCTGTAGGCCTAACACACAGGAAACACACCCCTATGGATCACCAAGCCAAACCAAGCTGAGCTGACCTGATTACACATCCACTACAGTTCCTGGAACAGTGCTGAAAAGGACCATGAAAGACAATGAAAAGAAAATATACAGTGGGGCAAAAAAGTATTTAGTCAGCGACCAAGTTCTCCCACTTTAAAAGATGAGAGAGGCCTGTACTTTTCATCATAGGTACACTTCAACTATGACAGACAAAATTAGAATTTTAAAAAATCCAGAAAATCACATTGTAGGATTTTTAATGAATTTATTTGCAAATTATGGTGGAAAATAAGTATTTGGTCAATGACAAAAGTTTATCTCAATACTATCTCAATAGTTTGTTATATACCCTTTGTTGGCTATCCTGTAGGATCTCTACAGCTGTAACTGAAGGCAGGTCTACGTTCCATATGTATCCTGTAGGATCTCTACAGCTGTAACTGAAGGCAGGTCTACGTTCCATATCTATCCTGTAGGATCTCTACAGCTGTAACTGAAGGACTGAAGGCAGGTCTATGCTCCATCTCTATCCTGTAGGATCTCTACAGCTGTAACTGAAGGACTGAAGGCAGGTCTATGTTCCGTCTCTATCCTGTAGGATCTCTACAGCTGTAACTGAAGGACTGAAGGCAGGTCTATGCTCCGTCTCTATCCTGTAGGATCTCTACAGCTGTAACTGAAGGACTGAAGGCAGGTCTATGCTCCGTCTCTATCCTGTAGGATCTCTACAGCTGTAACTGAAGGACTGAAGGCAGGTCTATGCTCTCTATCCTGTAGGATCCTCTCTACAGCTGTAACTGAGACTGAAGGCAGGTCTATGCTCCGTTTCTATCCTGTAGGATCTCCACAGCTGTAACTGAAGGCAGGTCTATGCTCCGTCTCTATCCTGTAGGATCTCTACAGCTGTAACTGAAGGACTGAAGGCAGGTCTATGCTCCGTCTCTATCCTGTAGGATCTCTACAGCTGTAACTGAAGGACTGAAGGCAGGTCTATGCTCCGTCTCTATCCTGTAGGATCTCTACAGCTGTAACTGAAGGACTGAAGGCAGGTCTATGCTCTGTCTCTATCCTGTAGGATCTCTACAGCTGTAACTGAAGGACTGAAGGCAGGTCTATGCTCCGTCTCTATCCTGTAGGATCTCTACAGCTGTAACTGAAAGACTGAAGGCAGGTCTATATTCCTTATCTATCCTGTAGGATCTCTACAGCTGTAACTGAAGGACTGAAGGCAGGTCTATGCTCCGTTTCTATCCTGTAGGATCTCTACAGCTGTAACTGAAGGACTGAAGGCAGGTCTATGTTCCGTCTCTATCCTGTAGGATCTCTACAGCTGTAACTGAAGGACTGAAGGCAGGTCTATGTTCCGTCTCTATCCTGTAGGATCTCTACAGCTGTAACTGAAGGACTAAAGGCAGGTCAAAGCTATGTTGTGTACAGCACCTCTGTTATCACATGAGAGGTGATCCAAAGCAAAGCCAGCCTTCCGCTGAAATGAATGTCCATAAGACATGAGTCCCCCTAGTGGTCCAACAGCAAACCAGTCTGCTCGTCACAAGAGGGAAATGAATACATTAACAAATATAACAAGAAAACAATACAGTCAAAATACAGTGATTCCTGCTACTACTCTCCCTGGAGCATCTCTCTCTCTCTCTTTCTCTCTCTTACTTTCAGTTCAATTCAAGGGGCTTCATTGGCATGGGAAACATATGTTTACATTGCCAAAGCAAGTGAAATAGATAATAAACTAAAGTGAAATAAACAATAAAAAATCAACAGTAAACATTACACCCACAAAAGTTCCCAAAGAAGAAAAACATTTCAAATGTCATATTATGTCTATATACAGTGTTGTAACGATGTACAAATAGTTAAAGTACAAAATGGAAATTAAATAAACATAAATATATGTTGTATTTACAATGGTGTTTGTTCTTCACTGGTTGACCTTTTCTTGTGGCAACAGGTCACACATCTTGCTGCTGTGATGGCATCATGTCGTATTTCACCCAATAGCTGAGAGTTTAACAAAATTGGATTTGTTTATGAATTCTTTGTGGATCTGTGTAATCTGAGGGAAAGATGTGTCTCTAGGTTAGGAAGTGCAGCTCAGTTTCCACCTCATTTTGTGGGCAGTGTGCTCATAGCCTGTCTTCTCTTGAAAGCCAGGTCTACCTGCGGTGGCCTTTCTCAATAGCAAGACAATGCTCACTGAGTCTGTACATAGTCAAAGCTTTCCTTAAGTTTGGGTCAGTCACAGTGGTCAGGTATTCTATTTAGGGACAAATATGATTCTAGTTTCCTTCGTTTTTTTGTTAATTCTTTCCAATGTGTCAATTAATGATCTCTTTGTTTTCCCATGATTTGGTCGAATTCTCTCTCTCTCTCTCTCTCTCTCTCTCTCTCTCTCTCTCTCTCTCTCTCTCTCTCTCTCTCTCTCTCTGTCTCTGTCTCTGTCTCTGTCTCTGTCTCTGTCTCTCTCTCTCTCTCTCTCTCTCTCTCTCTCTCTCTCTCTCTCTCTCTCTCTCTCTCTCTCTCTCTCTCTCTCTCTCTCTCTCTCTCTCTCTCTCTCTCTCTCTCTCTCTCTCTCTCTCTCTCTCTCTCTCTCTCTCTCTCTCTCACTGGGCGTGCTCTGAGCATGTGGTGGAGCTAACTGAAGTCAGTAGCTGATCAGAGCCAGGTGGACTGGGGATCTCCATGTGTTTTCCATTTGGACAGGATGTAAATGGGTTCCATCAGATCCAGATACACAACCTGTCAGCCACTGGACGTGTCAGACTTTGACAGGGCATTAGATGATGGGCCGGACTTTATTAACTACTAACATCAACTAATTACTTGATATTTATTTCCGTGATAATTAATACATATTTATTTTTCTTGCTAAATGACTTGATTTGATGTTAAGTTGAGGTGATCTGAGCGTTTTGTGTTGCGTCTCCTTCTTCAGGTCTATGTTAGTTATAAGTGGCTGTGGCTTCGTAAACTAAATCAAAGCATGGTTTTCTGTCTTTCCGGTTCCATACTTTCAATGGTCGTTGAAATAATGTAGTTTGGTTGAACCATCACATTTGTGTTGTTGTAAAATAATGACCTCTCACCTTTCTCTCCTTTTATTTTCTTCCCTCTCTTCCCACACACGCACACACACACACACACGCACGCACGCACGCACACACACACACACATACATACATACATACATACATACATACATACATACATACATACATACATACATACATACATACATACAGTACACTTTGCAATTCCACTGGTTATTGACCTGGCTACCTAACAGGAGCTCTAGTGGCTTTGTGAGGTGAACTGCTCCATCAGTTATGGTTGTTAAAAAGCCACATCGTAAAACATTAAAGACTTCCAGGAAACTGACCAAGTGTAACAACTCTACTTTGTTTTGATTGGCTGAAAATACATGACGTGCATAATTCATGCACTACTGAAGCGTTCAAGGGCTGCGTATGTGTTGCGTGAATATTACCAGACTGGGTTTAAACAGTGTTTTGTTTCCAGTCAAATGATTTGTGCATTCGATTGAGCCTATAACTGCAGAGCCAGGTGGGCAGGGTTTGGACTTTTGGGACTATTCCATTGTTTCCATTTCACCAGGCTAGCTCAATCAAGTGCAGTTAAAGAAATCCAAGAATATTTGAACCCATGTTTAGAGAATGCCAATGGAGCTTAGGACACCCTTGTAGATCTCTCAATTCCTCCCTCCATCCTTGTAGATCTCTCAATTCCTCCCTCCATCCTTGTAGATCTCTCAATTCCTCCCTCCATCCATGTAGATCTCTCAATTCCTCCCTCCATCCTTGTAGATCTCTCAATTCCTCCCTCCATCCATGTAGATCTCTCAATTCCTCCCTCCATCCTTGTAGATCTCTCAATTCCTCCCTCCATTAAACAGTGTTTTGTTCTCCATCCATGTCAGTCAAATGTAGATCTATTTCATTCCATCTCCCATTCCCAAACACTAAGGCCCCAGAGGGGAAGGCATTTGTACAGAACCCCTAGTTGTATTCATCATTCCATCTCCCATTCCCAAACCCTAAGGCCCCAGAGGGGAGAAGGCTTGTAACAGAACCCCAGTGAGTGTATTCATCATTCCATCTCCCATTCCCAAACCCTAAGGCCCCAGAGGGGAGAAGGCTTGTAACAGAACCCCAGTGAGTGTATTCATCATTCCATCTCCCATTCCCAAACCCTAAGGCCCCAGAGGGGAGAAGGCTTGTAACAGAACCCCAGTGAGTGTATTCATTCATTCATCTCCCATTCCCAAACCCTAAGGCCCCAGAGGGGAGAATTCTTGTAACAGAACCCCAGTGAGTGTATTCATCATTCCATCTCCCATTCCCAAACCCTAAGGCCCCAGAGGGGAGAAGGCTTGTAACAGAACCCCAGTGAGTGTATTCATCATTCCATCTCCCATTCCCAAACCCTAAGGCCCCAGAGGGGAGAAGGCTTGTAACAGAACCCCAGTGAGTGTATTCATCATTCCATCTCCCATTCCCAAACCCTAAGGCCCCAGAGGGGAGAAGGCTTGTAACAGAACCCCAGTGAGTGTATTCATCATTCCATCTCCCATTCCCAAACCCTAAGGCCCCAGAGGGGAGAAGGCTTGTAACAGAACCCCAGTGAGTGTATTCATCATTCCATCTCCCATTCCCAAACCCTAAGGCCCCAGAGGGGAGAAGGCTTGTAACAGAACCCCAGTGAGTGGTGGTAGTAAAGCTGGTTTATTTTGTGCAGGTATACTCTCTTCACACCCTGGGATAGCAGCTGGAGATGTTACCATACACACCTCCACCCATATCCTATGTCGGTCAACTTGAACTGTG
The DNA here is from genome assembly GCF_023373465.1 of Oncorhynchus keta. Classification (NCBI taxonomy): domain Eukaryota; kingdom Metazoa; phylum Chordata; class Actinopteri; order Salmoniformes; family Salmonidae; genus Oncorhynchus; species Oncorhynchus keta. The sequence goes on along the minus strand of NW_026290873.1, from coordinate 242,817 downwards.
TGTGTGTGTGTGTGTGTGTGTGTGTGTGTGTGTGTGTGTGTGTGTGTGTGTGTGTGTGTGTGTGTGTGTCTGTGTGTGTGTGTGTAGTAAAGTGGTTTATTTTGTGTGTGGGATAGCAGCTGGAGATGTTACCATGTGTGTTCAACGTGCATGTGTGCATGTGTGTGTGTGTGTGTGTTGACAATAAAGGACATACCATATGTAAAACAGGAGAGGAGTGATTTTATCACAGAGTCAAGACAGTATTTCATCTCCCTGGATATGACATCACAATAGGACCATTAGATCAGATTGATTATAAAACAGGAGAAGGAGATGGAAGAGGTAGGATATAGATGGAGGGATTACCAGGAAGAGAGGGAGTGGCAACGAGGACAGAGGAACAGGAAAACACGTGCTGCTCTTCACTGCACAACAAGTGTTCATATGGACAGGGAACGGCCCAACAGCTGGAATGGAATCTCTGACATATCTATCCATCCCCACAGTGTGAATAAGCCCCTTCCAGCCCTCTGTGGTATTTGTGCTATGCTGTGTTATTGGGTTGTCCACCCCGTGCCAGAATGTCATCATAGAGGTCAGCGCAGTGACCACAAACCCTGCCCATCATCAGGATGCCTGGTGTGGTCAGGGAGAAGCACTTTACAGCTGCTGCTGTCTGCAGGCTGCACACTTATTCCTCTTCTAGAAAGAGAGAGCGGGGGGAGTGAGAGAGCGGGGGGAGAGGGGAAAGAGAGAGCAAGAGGGCGAGAGGGCGAGAGAGCAAAAGAGTGAGAGAGACAGAGAGAGATAGGTGGCGAGAGAGAGGGAAGGAGAGAGCTAGAGAGAGAGGTGGAGAGAGAGGGGAGAGAGAGAGACAGGCAGAAAGAGAGAGGGGAGGGGAGAGAGAGGGGGGGTAGTGTACATGATGAGTAAGAGGGAGTGTGAGAGAACGGAGAGAGAATCAAGGGAATCAGGAGCTCAGTCTTTAAACCAGAAAACACAACGAGGAGCCAGTGTGTAGGAGACCGTAAAACATCCGATTTGGATTCAGATATTTGTTCCCCTCGGTCAAGCACAATAGGACATTCTGTATGGATGGGTGAACCTGGGGGAGACCCCGGCTGGGTGTGGGGTTTTGGCGGGGACAGATTGAAACATGGGAATGAACAAGGCAGAGACAGAGTTTAGAGTTAAACCAGTAGTGACTGGATCTTTCCCCACCTGGGACATAGCCGACGTGTTCCCAACTCCAGCTGGGCCAGATGTGTGTGGGCGTGTGTAGGACCATCTGTGCTGTACTGTGTGTGTGTGTGTGTGTGTGTGTGTGTGTGCGTGCGTGCGTGCGTGCGTGCGTGCGTGCGTGCGTGCGTGCGTGCGTGTGTGTGTGTGTGTGTGTGTGTGTGTGTGTGTGTGTGTGTGTGTGTGTGCTGTGCTGTGTGTGTGTGTGTGTGTGTGTGTGTGTGTGTGTGTGTGTGTGTGTGTGTGTGTGTGTGTGTGTGTGTGTGTGTGTGTGTGTGTGTGTGTCTGTGTGTGTCTGTGTGTGTGTGTGTGTACCTTAAACAATGTTCAATGACACAGGACTATAGTTAGATGACTGCTGTAGACAGGTCCTGGTACAGGCCTTTCAGGTCTCTGCTCTGTCAATGATAAGGCACCAAAACAACCAGAGCTTGTAAAAACACGGCTGTGGAGGCGACAGCAGCAAAACATCAGAATGGCTTTTAACTTTGGTTTCTTACATGCATCATATTAAATGCAGACTGTTTTCTATTTGAAGCAGGGTTCAGGGCTTTTAGAGCAGGTTAAGATGATAGTCTTACATGAAAGGAAACAGCATTATTTATGTTAGATTTCAACACTGAGGTAAATCCACCTATTTATTTCATGGTGGAAGTGGTAAAACAGCATTAGTTATGTTAGATTTCAACACTGAGGTAAATCCACCTATTTATTCCATGGTGGAAGTGGTAAAACAGCATTAGTTATGTTAGATTTCAACACTGAGGTAAATCCACCTATTTATTTCATGGTGGAAGTGGTAAAACAGCATTAGTTATGTTAGATTTCAACACTGAGGTAAATCCACCTATTTATTTCATGGTTGAAGTGGTAAAACAGCATTAGTTATGTTAGATTTCAACACTGAGGTAAATCCACCTATTTATTTCATGGTGGAAGTGGTAAAACAGCATTAGTTATGTTAGATTTCAACACTGAGGTAAATCCACCTATTTATTCCATGGTGGAAGTGGTAAAACAGCATTAGTTATGTTAGATTTCAACACTGAGGTAAATCCACCTATTTATTCCATGGTGGAAGTGGTAAAACAGCATTAGTTATGTTAGATTTCAACACTGAGGTAAATCCACCTATTTATTTCATGGTGGAAGTGGTAAAACAGTATTAGTTATGTTAGATTTCAACACTGAGGTAAATCCACCTATTTATTTCATGGTGGAAGTGGTAAAACAGCATTAGTTATGTTAGATTTCAACACTGAGGTAAATCCACCTATTTATTTCATGGTGGAAGTGGTAAAACAGTATTAGTTATGTTAGATTTCAACACTGAGGTAAATCCACCTATTTATTTCATGGTGGAAGTGGTAAAACAGCATTAGTTATGTTAGATTTCAACACTGAGGTAAATCCACCTATTGATTCCATGGTGGAAGTGGTAAAACAGCATTAGTTATGTTAGATTTCAACACTGAGGTAAATCCACCTATTTATTTCATGGTGGAAGTGGTAAAACAGTATTAGTTATGTTAGATTTCAACACTGAGGTAAATCCACCTATTGATTCCATGGTGGAAGTGGTAAAACAGCATTAGTTACTCCTTCAGTGTAAACCATTATGTTGAAAAGTGTTATGACTGGAGAATGCTCACAAATATTCAATCATGTGCCACATATTTTTCAGAAAACAGCTTCGTAATATATATATATATTTTAAAGTCACTTTGATCTCATGAGTGACCAGTTATTGATTATTTTATGAAGATAGTCGAACGCAACGGCCAGATCTGCTGTGGGAGGAACAGAGACACACACACTGAAATAAATGTCCCTGACACTGTCCTCATGTACAAATCATATTAGTGGCTTGTTACCCTTCGTCAGTCTTCAAACCACCTGAACTTCTTCATCTGACTGTTTTAGAACAAATGGAAATCCTTCATTTATTTATTTACCTCCCAACAATAGTTGTGAGTGATAAGAAGAGCCTGATGGAAAATAAGACTGGAAGCAAAGCAACACACTGGACAGTAAAGACAGAGGATCACATTATAAAAGGTGAAACCTGAGGAGACATAATAAAACCACACACAGCGATGACACCACAGATTAAATGTGTGAGGTCCATTTCCCACAGTAAAGGTTCAGGCCAACTTCAACAGAAAGTGCTGTTCTGCGCTGCGCTGCGCACCAAGCAAAGAAAGAGCTTCTGAATAGACTTATTCGCCAACCTTCATGGATATAAACAAGGCTGGAGCTGAGGCACAAAAGATGGTGGAAAACAAGCCGATCAATTAATGCGCTCCTCCGCTCACGTCCTTTGACAGAGAGAAATGCTTTCAGATCCAGTGTAGGTCTGAAGCTCTGTGGGTTAACCTCCTGTGTGTGACTCATTCCTGTCTGTGTGTTTCCACTGTGTGTGTGTTTGTGTGTGTGTGTGTGTGTGTGTGTGTGTGTCATCTTTACTGATGTGTTCTTCCACTGTGTGTTGTGTGTGTGTGTGTTGTATGTTTTCCCTCTGTCTCATCCAACACTTCCCACACTGCCCCTACTGGATGGTATCGTCCTATCTTCTCTTCCCTCTGCTCAAACTTTCTCCAACCTATCTCCTGATTCTGCCTCCTCAACCCTCCTCTCCTCCCTTACTGCATCCTTTGACTCCCTATGTCCCCTATCCTCCAGGCCGGCTCGGTCCTCCCCTCCCGCTCCGTGGCTCGACGACTCATTGCGAGCTCACAGAACAGGGCTCCGGGCAGCCGAGCGGAAATGGAGGAAAACTCGCCTCCCTGCGGACCTGGCATCCTTTCACTCCCTCCTCTCTACATTTTCCTCCTCTGTCTCTGCTGCTAAAGCCACTTTCTACCATTCTAAGTTCCAAGCATCTGCCTCTAACCCTAGGAAGCTCTTTGCCACCTTCTCCTCCCTCCTGAATCCTCCCCCCTCCCTCCTCCCTCTCTGCAGATGACTTCGTCAACCATTTTGAAAAGAAGGTCGATGACATCCGATCCTCGTTTGCTAAGTCAAACGACACCGCTGGTTCTGCTCACACTGCCCTACCCTATGCTCTGACCTCTTTCTCCCTCTCTCTCCAGATGAAATCTCGCGTCTTGTGACGGCAACCGCCCAACAACCTGCCCGCTTGACCCTATCCCCTCCTCTCTTCTCCAGACCATTTCCGGAGACCTTCTCCCTTACCTCACCTCGCTCATCAACTCATCCCTGACCGCTGGCTACGTCCCTCCCGTCTTCAAGAGAGCGAGACCCCTTCTGAAAAAACCTAACTCGATCCCTCCGATGTCAACAACTACAGACCAGTATCCCTTCTCTCTTTTCTCTCCAAAACTCTTGAGCACTCCTTGGCCAGCTCTACCGCTATCTCTCTCAGAATGACCTTCTTGATCCAAATCAGTCAGACAAGACTAGTCATTCAACTGAGACAGACACTTCTCTGTATCACGGAGTCCGCACTGCTAAGCTAACTCAATCTGCAGTCATCCTTCTAGACCTAGGCTGCCTTCGAAAACCATCAGATCCTCCTCTCCACCCTCTCCGAGTTGGGCATCTCCGGCAGGCCACTGTATTGCGTCCTACCTGACAGGTCGCTCAACACCAGGTGGCGTGGCAGACTCCTCACCACGCACTCTCACACACTGGTGTCACCACTCTGTTCAGGCACTCTCTTATTCTCGCTATACACCAAGTCACTTGGCTCTGTCATAACCTCACATGGTCTCTCCTATCATTGCATGCAGACACACACAATTAATCTTCTCCTTTCCCCCTTCTGAGACCAGGTGGCGACATCTCTGCATGTCTGGCAGACATATCAGTGTGGATGACGGATCACCACCTCAAGCTGAACCTCAGCAAGACACACTCCTCTTCCTCCCGACACTGCCCGTTCCATGATCTCGCCATCACGGTTGACAACACCACACACCCAGACGCTAAGACACTTGGCGTGATCCTGGACACACCCTGACACAACAACATCAAGGCGGTGTCCCGTTCCTGTAGGTTCATGCTCTACACATCCGCAGACACGACCCTGCCTCACACAGGAAGCGGCGCAGGTCCTAATCCAGGCACTTGTCATCTCCCGTCTTGATTACTGCACACTGGGCTCCCTGCCTGTGCCATTAAACCCCTACAACTCACCAGACACTGAGCCTGTCTGGTGTTCATAGTTCTCAGACACTGACCTGTCTGTCCATAGTGGACCAGACACTGACCTGTCTGTATAGTGGACCAGACACTGACCTGTCTGTATAGTGGACCAGACACTGACCTGTCTGTATAGTGGACCAGACACTGACCTGTCTGTATAGTGGACCAGACACTGACCTGTCTGTATAGTGGACCAGACACTGACCTGTCTGTATAGTGGACCAATCACCACCTTCCGACACCTGACCCCACTGTTCAAGGAATACCTAGGATAGGGTAAGTAAGGGTGTAATCCTTCTCCTCCCCCAACAAGATTTAGATGCAGACACTGTTCCTGTCTGTCATAGTGGACCAGACACTGACCTGTCTGTATAGTGGACCAGACACTAAATGACCTGTCTGTATAGTGGACCAGACACTGACCTGTCTGTATAGTGGACCAGACACTGACCTGTCTGTATAGTGGACCAGAAACTGACCTGTCTATTGAAGGGCACAGACACTGACCTTTAAATACCAATGAAAATAAAGTGGACACTCAAAGCAACAGACACCAACGGAGCGACAGAGGAGACCAGACACTGAGACTGCATAGTGGACCAGACACTGAATATGATGCCTGTAAATTATAGACCAGACACTGACCTGTCTGTATGGTGGACCAGACACTGACCTGTCTGTTAATAAAACAGTGGACCAGACACTGGATCCCTGTCTGTATAGTGGACCAGACACTGACCTGTCTGTATAGTGGACCAGACACTGACCTGTCTGTATAGTGGACCAGACACTGACAGTCTGTATAGTGGACCAGACACTGACCTGTCTGTATAGTGGACCAGACACTGACACTGACTGTCTGTATAGTGGACCAGACACTGACCTGTCTGTATAGTGGACCAGACACTGACCTGTCAGTATAGACACTGACCAGACACTGACCTGACAGATAGTGGACCAGACACTGACCTGTCTGTACAGTGACAGACCAGACACATACATACATACATATACATGTATACATACATACCAGACACTGACCTGTCTACATACATACATAGTGGACCAGACACTGACCTGTCTGTATAGTGGACTATCTTGTAGACACTGGTAACCTGTCTGTATTAGTGGACCAGACACTAAAAGACACTGTCCTAGTGGACCAGACACTGACCTGTCTGTATAGTGGACCAGACACTGACCTGTCTGTATAGTGGACCAGACACTGACCTGTCTGTATAGTGGACCAGACACTGACCTGTCTGTATAGTGGACCAGACACTGACCTGTCTGTATAGTGGACCAGACACTGACCTGTCTGTATAGTGGACCAGACACTGACCTGTCTGTATAGTGGACCAGACACTGACCTGTCTGTATAGTGGACCAGACACTGACCTGTCTGTATAGTGGACCAGACACTGACCTGTCTGTATAGTGGACCAGACACTGACCTGTCTGTATAGTGGACCAGACACTGACCTGTCTGTATAGTGGACCAGACACTGACCTGTCTGTATAGTGGACCAGACACTGACCTGTCTGTATAGTGGACCAGACACTGACCTGTCTGTATAGTGGACCAGACACTGACCTGTCTGTATAGTGGACCTGACACTGACCTGTCTGTATAGTGGACCAGACACTGACCTGTCTGTATAGTGGACCAGACACTGTCCTGTCTGTATAGTGGACCAGACACTGACCTGTCTGTATAGTGGACCAGACACTGATCTGTCTGTATAGTGGACCAGACACTGACCTGTCTGTATAGTGGACCAGACACTGACCTGTCTGTATAGTGGACCAGACACTGACCTGTCTGTATAGTGGACCAGACACTGATCTGTCTGTATAGTGGACCAGACACTGTCCTGTCTGTATAGTGGACCAGACACTGACCTGTCTGTATAGTGGACCAGACACTGACCTGTCTGTATAGTGGACCAGACACTGACCTGTCTGTATAGTGGACCAGACACTGATCTGTCTGTATAGTGGACCAGACACTGACCTGTCTGTATAGTGGACCAGACACTGACCTGTCTGTATAGTGGACCAGACACTGACCTGTCTGTATAGTGGACCAGACACTGACCTGTCTGTATAGTGGACCAGACACTGACCTGTCTGTATAGTGGACCAGACACTGACCTGTCTGTATAGTGGACCAGACACTGATCTGTCTGTATAGTGGACCAGACACTGTCCTGTCTGTATAGTGGACCAGACACTGACCTGTCTGTATAGTGGACCAGACACTGACCTGTCTGTATAGTGGACCAGACACTGACCTGTCTGTATAGTGGACCAGACACTGACCTGTCTGTATAGTGGACCAGACACTGACCTGTCTGTATAGTGGACCAGACACTGTCCTGTCTGTATAGTGGACCAGACACTGTCCTGTCTGTATAGTGGACCAGACACTGACCTGTCTGTATAGTGGACCAGACACAGACTATAATAATACAAATGAAGGAGCAGAGAAATGTATTATAGACAGACTTTAATAATATTGTATTATATAGAGTTGTACTGAACCAGTCTAACGACTCAGTCGGCACCAGACACCTGACAACTTGAAGTAATTGAGAGGGACAGACTATCAGACATAAACATCTAGAGTGAATATTATCTTGGTCTGTGCCAAATCAAACACACCACTGTTGTATCTCTATGAGGACAACATCTACCACCGTTAGTCAGGTTGAACTCTGGACCAAGACACAAGGGTTTCACAAGAGTTCCAAGCTTGTCTTTCCAGATCCAATCTCACTGACCTTTCTCAGGCAAGTACAGGTGAAATGTTACCACACACATCACCATGCTTATCCTTTGTGGTTTGTCTCGAAAAGGTCTCTGATCAAAACATCAATACCATATACAACGTGCAGCGCTGATATCTTGAGTGCAGGATCAACATGAAGCTGTAGCCTACACACACACACACACACACACGCACGCGCACGCGCACGCACACGCACGCACACACAGCACACGCACACGCACACGCACACACAGACACACACACACACACACACACACACACACACACACACACACACACACACACACACACACACACACACACACACACACGCATGAGTTTTATCTGTTTTTACAATTATGTCTCCTTCATTTGCCATGTTCTGTATAGGATGAATCCAACCAGGAAGTTGAATACAGGTCACTTCTTTAATGACATCATTGAGATCATTACAGGGTTCTCAGTCACTGTCATGTGAATCTCTCACTCCTTAAACTCTCACGGACCAAACCATGCGATATTTTAGTTCTGGGTTAACCGAGATTACTGACTCCTAAACTCTAAGAGGACATGTTGCCATGGAGAAGCAGCCACGAGAGCTACAGAGGACATGTTGCTATGGAGAAGCAGCCATGAGAGCTACAGAGAACATGTTGCTATGGAGAAGCAGCCATAAGAGCTACAGAGGACATGTTGCTATGGAGAAGCAGCCATAAGAGCTACAGAGGACATGTTGCTATGGAGATGCAGCCATGAGAGATACAGAAGACATGTTGCTATGGAGATGCAGCCATAAGAGCTACAGAGGACATGATGCTATGGAGAAGCAGACATGAGAGCTACAGAGGACATGTTGCTATGGAGAAGCAGCCATGAGAGCTACAGAGGACATGTTGCTAAGGAGAAGCAGCCATAAGAGCTACAGAGGACATGTTGCTATGGAGAAGCAGCCATGAGAGCTACAGAGGACATGTTGCTAAGGAGAAGCAGCCATGAGAGCTACAGAGAACATGTTGCTATGGAGAAGCAGCCATGAGAGCTACAGAGGACACGTTGCTAAGGAGAAGCAGCCATGAGAGCTACAGAGGACACGTTGCTAAGGAGAAGCAGCCATGAGAGGTACAGAGGACACGTTGCTAAGGAGAAGCAGCCACGAGATGTCCAGATGAGAAGACAGGCCCACATTATAGGAATGTTTTCTCCACGTTTCTCCACATTATAGGAATGTTTTCTCCATGTTTCTCCACATTATAGGAATGTTTTCTCCACGTTTCTCCACATTATAGGAATGTTTTCTCCATGTTTCTCCACATTATAGGAATGTTTTCTCCACGTTTCTCCACATTATAGGAATGTTTTCTCCACGTTTCTCCACATTATAGGAATGTTTTCTCACATTATAGGAATGTTTTCTCCATGTTTATCCACATTATAGGAATGTTTTCTCCACATTATAGGAATGTTTTCTCCACATTATAGGAATGTTTTCTCCATGTTTCTCCACATTATAGGAATGTTTTCTCCATGTATCTCCACATTATAGGAATGTTTTCTCCACATTATAGGAATGTTTTCTCCATGTTTCTCCACATTATAGGAATGTTTTCTCTATGTTTCTCCACATTATAGGAATGTTTTCTCTATGTTTCTCCACATTATAGGAATGTTTTCTCTATGTTTCTCCACATTATAGGAATGTTTTCTCCACGTTTCTCCACATTATAGGGATGTTTTCTCCATGTTTCTCCACATTATAGGAATGTTTTCTCCACATTATAGGGATGTTTTCTCCACATTATAGGAATGTTTTCTCCACATTATAGGGATGTTTTCTCCATGTTTCTCCACATTATAGGAATGTTTTCTCCACATTATAGGAATGTTTTCTCCACATTATAGGAATGTTTTCTCCACATTATAGGGATGTTTTCTCCACATTATAGGAATGTTTTCTCCATGTTTCTCCACATTATAGGAATGTTTTCTCCACATTATAGGAATGTTTTCTCCATGTTTCTCCACATTATAGGAATGTTTTCTCCACATTATAGGAATGTTTTCTCCATGTTTCTCCACATTATAGGAATGTTTTCTCCATGTTTCTCCACATTATAGGAATGTTTTCTCCATGTTTCTCCACATTATAGGAATGTTTTCTCCACATTATAGGAATGTTTTCTCCATGTTTCTCCACATTATAGGAATGTTTTCTCCACATTATAGGAATGTTTTCTCCACATTATAGGAATGTTTTCTCCGTGTTTCTCCACATTATAGGAATGTTTTCTCCACATTATAGGAATGTTTTCTCCATGTTTTCTCCACATTATAGGAATGTTTTCTCCATGTTTCTCCACATTATAGGAATGTTTTCTCCATGTTTCTACACATTATAGGAATGTTTTCTCCATGTTTCTACACATTATAGGAATGTTTTCTCCACATTATAGGAATGTTTTCTCCATGTTTATCCACATTATAGGGATGTTTTCTCCACATTATAGGAATGTTTTCTCCATCTTTCTCCACATTATAGGAATGTTTTCTCCATGTTTCTCCACATTATAGGAATGTTTTCTCCATGTTTCTCCACATTATAGGAATGTTTTCTCACATTATAGGAATGTTTTCTCCATGTTTTCTCCACATTATAGGAGCACTTCTTCATGTTCAGCCTTGACTGTGCAATTGTCATTGGTATTAACTGCTTTTACGGCATTCCTCTCTTTACGCTCTTCTACAGGCTTCTTCAACGGCTGTTGTCGTTGTACTGGAAAACGAGCCAATAAATAACCCCAGAGCTCTGCTGAGCCCTGAAGGCTTCTATCTTCTGTTGATCTTGGAGGAGGTCAGACCTGAAGATCAGCCTCCCTTTTGGGAAAATCAGCGTGAATTCACAGTCTTCTAAGCTTGGCCTCGGCTTTTATTTAAGTGTCAGAAAACAAAGGACCTTCACATCATGGAATGAGAGAGAGAGAGAGAGAGAGAGAGAGAGAGAGAGAGAGAGAGAGAGAGAGAGAGAGAGAGAGAGAGAGAGAGAGAGAGAGAGGGAGAGAGGGAGAGAGGGAGAGAGAGAGACTTTGAACAGATCACTTGAGTGACTACTGACAGACATGATAAATGGGTTTAATATCTACGGTGTGCTTTGTTAGCTTTCTGCAGGATTTGTTGTTGTTAAGATATGGTTCTTATTATGGTCTCCCACACCGTTCTGGAGTCTAGACCGTCACACTATGCTGGAGTCTAGACCGTCACACCATGCTGGAGTCTAGACCGTCACACCATGCTGGAGTCTAGACCGTCACACCATGCTGGAGTCCAGACCGTCACACCATGCTGGAGTCCATACCGTCACACTATGCTGGAGTCTAGACCGTCACACTATGCTGGAGTCTAGACCGTCACACTATGCTGGAGTCCAGACCGTCACACTATGCTGGAGTCTAGACCGCCACACTATGCTGGAGTCCAGACCATCACATTATGCTGGAGTCGAGACCGTCACACCATGCTGGAGTCTAGACCGTCACACCATGCTGGAGTCCAGACCGTCACACCATGCTGGAGTCTAGACCGTCACACTATGCTGGAGTCCAGACCATCACACTATGCTGGAGTCTAGACCGTCACACCATGCTGGAGTCTAGACCGTCACACCATGCTGCAGTCTAGACCGTCACACCATGCTGGAGTCCAGACCGTCACACTATGCTGGAGTCTAGACCGTCACACCATGCTGGAGTCTAGACCGTCACACCATGCTGGAGTCTAGACCGTCACACCATGCTGGAGTCTAGACCATCACACCATGCTGGAGTCTAGACCGTCACACTATGCTGGAGTCTAGACCATCACTCTATGCTGGAGTCTAGACCGTCACACCATTCTGGAGTCCAGACAGTAACACCATGCTGGAGTCCAGACCGTCACACCATGCTGGAGTCCAGACCGTCACACTATGCTGGAGTCTAGACCATCACACTATGCTGGAGTCTAGACCGTCACACCATGCTGGAGTCTAGACCGTCACACCATGCTGGAGTCTAGACCGCCACACCATGCTGGACCTAGACAGTCACACCATGCTGGAGTCTAGACCATCACACCATGCTGGAGTCTAGAGCATCACACCATGCTGGAGTCTAGACCGTCACACCATGCTGGAGTCTAGACCATCACACCATGCTGGAGTCTAGACCGTCACACCATGCTGGAGTCTAGACCATCACACCATGCTGGAGTTTAGACAGTCACACCATGCTGGAGTCTAGACCATCACACCATGCTGGAGTCTAGAGCATCACACCATGCTGGAGTCCAGACCGTCACACCATGCTGGAGTCCAGACCATCACACCATGCTGGACAGAGTCCAGACAGTAACACCATGCTGGAGTCTAGAGCATCACACCATGCTGGAGTCCAGACCATCACACCATGCTGGACAGAGTCCAGACAGTAACACCATGCTGGAGTCTAGAGCGTCACACCGTGCTGGACAGAGTCCAGACAGTAACACCATGCTGGAGTCTAGAACGTCACACCATGCTGGAGTCTAGAACGTCACACCATTCTGGAGTCTAGACCATCACACCATGCTGGACAGAGTCCAGACAGTCACACAAGGCAAGCCCTTAGCTCTAATTTGGGCAAGCATTTGGGCCTGGCACAGGTTTTGTTAATTTGGCGATGAGCTCAGCTATTGATGGCGTTGGCGGCCCGTGGGTTCAATTACGGTAAAACAGGGAGATGGAGGAGATTACGAGCGGCTATTTAAGTGAGGGCATATCTCTTCCTGACAGCTATGGTCCAAATGCAACAAATTGCACCTCGGTAGCAGGCACCATTGGGTCTTGTTGTGAGAGGAGCCAGGCACCATTGGGTCTTGTTGTGAGAGGAGCCAGGCACCATTGGGTCTTGTTGTGAGAGGAGCCAGGCACCATTGGGTCTTGTTGTCAGAGGAGCCAGGCATTATGGGGTCTTGTTGTGGGAGGAGCCAGGCACTATTGGGTCTTGTTGTCAGAGGAGCCAGGCATTATGGGGTCTTGTTGTGGGAGGAGCCAGGCACCATTGGGTCTTGTTGTGAGAGGAGCCAGGCATTATGGGTTCTTGTTGTGAGAGGAGCCAGGCATAACGGGGTCTTGTTGTGAGAGGAGCTAGGCATTACGAGGTCTTGTTGTCAGAGGAGCCAGGCATTATGGGGTCTTGTTGTCAGAGGAGCCAGGCATTATGGGGTCTTGTTGTGAGAGGAGCCAGGCATTATGGGGTCTTGTTGTGAGAGGAGCCAGGCATTACGGGGTCTTGTTGTGAGAGGAGCCAGGCATTATGGGGTCTTGTTGTGAGAGGAGCCAGGCATTATGGGGTCTTGTTGTCAGAGGAGCCAGGCATTATGGGGTCTTGTTGTCAGAGGAGCCAGGCATTATGGGGTCTTGTTGTCAGAGGAGCCAGGCATTATGGGGTCTTGTTGTGAGAGGAGCCAGGCATTATGGGGTCTTGTTGTGAGAGGAGCCAGGCATTATGGGGTCTTGTTGTGAGAGGAGCCAGGCATTACGGGGTCTTGTTGTGAGAGGAGCCAGGCATTATGGGGTCTTGTTGTGAGAGGAGCCAGGCATTATGGGGTCTTGTTGTGAGAGGAGCCAGGCATTATGGGGTCTTGTTGTGAGAGGAGCCAGGCATTATGGGGTCTTGTTGTGAGAGGAGCCAGGCATTATGGGGTCTTGTTGTGAGAGGAGCCAGGCATTACAGGGTCTTGTTGTGAGAGGAGCCAGGCATTATGGGGTCTTGTTGAGAGAGCCAGGCAGGGGTCTTGTTGTGAGAGGAGCCAGGCATTACAGGGTCTTGTTGTGAGAGGAGCCAGGCATTATGGGGTCTTGTTGTGAGAGGAGCCAGGCATTACGGGGTCTTGTTGTGAGAGGAGCCAGGCACCATTGGGTCTTGTTGTGAGAGGAGCCAGGCATTACAGGGTCTTGTTGTGAGAGGAGCCAGGCATTATGGGGTCTTGTTGTGAGAGGAGCCAGGCATTACGGGGTCTTGTTGTGAGAGGAGCCAGGCATTATGGGGTCTTGTTGTGAGAGGAGCCAGGCATTACAGGGTCTTGTTGTGAGAGGAGCCAGGCATTATGGGGTCTTGTTGTGAGAGGAGCCAGGCATTACGGGGTCTTGTTGTGAGAGGAGCCAGGCATTATGGGGTCTTGTTGTGAGAGGAGCCAGGCATTATGGGGTCTTGTTGTGAGAGGAGCCAGGCATTATGGGGTCTTGTTGTGAGAGGAGCCAGGCATTACGGGGTCTTGTTGTGAGAGGAGCCAGGCATTATGGGGTCTTGTTGTGAGAGGAGCCAGGCATTATGGGGTCTTGTTGTGAGAGGAGCCAGGCATTAGAGGAGCCAGGCATGGGGTCTTGTTGTGAGAGGAGCCAGGCATTATGGGGTCTTGTTGTGAGAGGAGCCAGGCATTATGGGGTCTTGTTGTGAGAGGAGCCAGGCATTATGGGGTCTTGTTGTGAGAGGAGCCAGGCATTATGGGGTCTTGTTGTGAGAGGAGCCAGGCATTATGGGGTCTTGTTGTGAGAGGAGCCAGGCATTACGGGGTCTTGTTGTGAGAGGAGCCAGGCATTACGGGGTCTTGTTGTGAGAGGAGCCAGGCATTATGGGGTCTTGTTGTGAGAGGAGCCAACCATAGGACTCCTCTCCTGATGAAACATACCAGTGTGGCAGGTCATCAGTGTGGCAGGTCATCAGTGTGGCAGGTCATCAGTGTGGCAGGTCATCAGTGTGGCAGGTCATCAGTGTGGCAGGTCATCAGTGTGGCAGGTCATCAGTGTGGCAGGTCATCAGTGTGGCAGGTCATCAGTGTGGCTAGAGATACGATGGGAGGTGGTTGGAGCTGCAGTCTGGCTGCCGTCGTCGGACGGACTGACTAATAGGCCTGAGTGCAGTCACTAAGAGCAGCACTGTTCCAATTCACCTAATAGGCCCTTTTAAACAGCAACCTATATACTGGTGCTGTGAGTTCATGTTCTAGCCAGCCACTCCTAAACATCCATTATACACACATCCTGTATACACCACTACAGTTCTCCTGTATAAACCCTACAGTTCTGCTTGCCTAGAATAAGGACCGGCTCTCTGGAGTGGGGATCTTGGTCCTGAAAATCACAAAACATTTAACATCAAACTATATCACACCAAGAATGTCTGAACATACACAGAGGATGAGATAAGCTGTCTGGTCGACGATTCAGCCAGAACACTGTGAAACAAAAAGGTCCACCATGCTTTTCTTCCCCCTTCGGGGGGTGGACTTTTATTGTGATTGATTAGCAGAGAGCCTGGACTGTGGGCTTTGCTCCGCTTGGAAAACAGTCTACTGTAGATTGTCTCTATTGCATTTTTGTGAAATTGATTAGGGAGAGACCATAAAGTCACAGACACTGACCCAAGCACACTGAGGCTCGGGCTGCTGGTAACTCAGCACTCAAGATTGGCTGGAGGGAGCATTACCACTGAAGACACAGACAGTACACTATAGAACATGTCGGGGGGCCGTTTGCTTACTTTACTCTGCAATGATGGGGGGGTCGGTCTGTCTGTCTGTCTGTCTGTCTGTCTGTTTGTTTGTCTGTGTGTGTATTGGGAGGGTAGAGCAGATGTTTGTGTTGGCCAGTATGGTAGATGGGAGACCCAGGGCTGTATATTCCAGCCCAATGACCATCTCATGCCAGCCAACAGAAACAGCTGCCCAAACACATTTCACCCCGTTCTTGCATAGAGAGGGAGGGTGACTAGATAAACTCTCCCACCACAGTCAGTCGCAGCTCTACGTGGACAGACGATATGGGAGCCAGACCATGTCTCTCAACACGTCTAGAAGTCTTGCTAATGGAGGAAAAATCTTTGACTTCAAAGAGAAATAATGACATTTCACCAACAAAACCATGGTAAAAACATTCCAATGAACTGTTTGGAGTTCAATTCCTTTGACTGATTTGGAGTTGGAGACGTTTTTGCAGAGGACAAAATGAAAACAAGGAATTGGCCCTAACCCAGATTCTGCTGGCCATAGTAAAACATGTATGAATGTGTGCATATACATCGAACCCAGAACAAGGACAGTTCATTTGAACTACCTCTTTCCCCTCTGCACGAATAATATTGACCACTCATCACAGACACCCACCTTTATGTGCTGTGCGTGTGTCACAGGAGGTTGGTGGCGCCTTAATTAGGGAGGACAGGCTCATAATAATGGCTGGAGAGGAGTAGCTGGAATGGTATCAAATAACTGAAACACATGGTTTCCATGGTTTCCATGTGTGATGCCATTCCATTCACTCCGTTCCAGACATTATTATGAGCCTGTCCTCCCCTCAGCCTCCTCCACTAGCGGGTGTATGTGTGTGTGAACAGGGATTCTAAGCAAATATATGTAGTCGATTCAGTGCATTCTTATTAAAGTGCATCACAAACCAAGAATTCTCTGACACTTACAGAGTTTAAATCATTCATACAGGAAGTCTTTCCGTTCCAAGCTATTTGATTTAATTCTCAGAGTCTGTCACCATCTAGTGGTGATGAACATTAGTGCTGTTCAATAATCAATGTGTGAACAGGGATCAAGGGTGTAATGTTTGTCTTTGACAAGACATTCCTCAGAGACGGCCAGGAAATAAACACTGTCTGGTCTAGCCTGCCTTGCTAAAGAAAGAGTGAAGGTTAACACGCACACACACTCACACACACCTTCTCTATGGCCTGTCTATTCCTTAGCTTCCTGTATCAGTTTGTCATTTACCACACTGGCAATCAGCCAGGACACTCCTTATCGTTTTCATTGTCCAAATAAATGACATTGCTTTCTAAATAAGGTCTTTAATTCAATTAAAGACTTTCTAGATGTTTTATTCAAGATGCTTGGATGCGAGCATTTTGCCACATGACTACATTAATTAGCACCTAAATAGATAAGCCCAAGCTTAAATGGAATGTGATGCTTGTTTTAGAAATGGAACACCTGATTCAATTTCACACTATAGGGCCATACCGAAACAAATCATCCCAAGCCGGGCTAAACTGAGCTGGCCTAGTTATCCATCTACCATAGCTGCTGGAACTGTTCTGGAAAAAACTAAGTCAATTAAATATTTAAATATATTGTTTCGGTTTGCCCAGGCCTATACGATAAATTAGCTTTCCCGCTCAGGACTAAATTCTCCTCAAGGCCATCGTGTGTGTTGAAAAAGAGGGCTAATACACTTGCCTCTCGTTTTAAGTCCTATGTCTGTTTTCTAGCAGAATTTGCCATGATAATGAGTTAGAGGCATGGCCTAGGAGGCCTAAGCAGGGACTACCTGGACTTTTCTGTTAAGAAATTGTAATTTTCTGTTGCAAAATGATTTACGTTGCATGCCCTAATGAACACATCCTAGGGCACCAACTGTCCTCCCAACAGATAACTAATCATGGGTTATCATTGACACATCCATCATTTCCTTATGAGGACATGGGAAGCATAGGACATTTTAGGCACGCTCACTGGTACTGAGGACTTCCAGTAGGAGGTAGCCCTGGTTACGTGGGATGCATTAATGTATGTCATCTGTTTAAAATGGGTCTGAGACAAGACAATGATGGGACTAATTAAAGGGATCTTTCAGCGCTCCTCCTCCAACACAGGTCACATCTCATTAAAGGGATCTTTCACCACCATTCCTCTAATAGGTCACATCTCATTAAAGGGATCTTCACCACCATTCCTCTAACAGGTCACATCTCATTAAAGGGATCTTTCACCACCATTCCTCTAACAGGTCACATCTCATTAAAGGGATCTTTCACCACCATTCCTCTAACAGGTCACATCTCATTAAAGGGATCTTTCACCACCATTCCTCTAACAGGTCACATCTCATTAAAGGGATCTTTCACCACCATTCCTCTAACAGGTCACATCTCATTAAAGGGATCTTTCACCACCATTCCTCTAACAGGTCACATCTCATTAAAGGGATCTTTCACCACCATTCCTCTAACAGGTCACATCTCATTAAAGGGATCTTCACCACCATTCCTCTAACAGGTCTTTCACCACCATTCCTCTACATCTCAACAGGTCACATCTCATTAAGGGATCTTTCACCACCATTCCTCTAACAGGTCACATCTCATTAAAGGGATCTTTCCTCTAACAGGTCACATCTCATTAAAGGGATCTTTCTTCCTCTAACAGGTCACATCTCATTAAAGGGATCTTTCACCTCCATTCCTCTTTCAACATTCCTCTAACAGGTCACATCTCATTAAAGGGATCTTTCACCACCATTCCTCTAACAGGTCACATCTCATTAAAGGGATCTTTCACCACCATTCCTCTAACAGGTCACATCTCATTAAAGGGATCTTTCACCACCATTCCTCTAACAGGTCACATCTCATTAAAGGGATCTTTCACCACCATTCCTCTAACAGGTCACATCTCATTAAAGGGATCTTTCACCACCATTCCTCTAACAGGTCACATCTCATTAAAGGGATCTTTCACCACCATTCCTCTAACAGGTCACATCTCATTAAAGGGATCTTTCACCACCATTCCTCTAACAGGTCACATCTCATTAAAGGGATCTTCATTCCTCTAAAGGGATCTTTCACCACCATTCCTCTAACAGGTCACATCTCATTAAAGGGATCTTTCACCACCATTCCTCTAACAGGTCACATCTCATTAAAGGGATCTTTCACCACCATTCCTCTAACAGGTCACATCTCATTAAAGGGATCTTTCACCACCATTCCTCTAACAGGTCACATCTCATTAAAGGGATCTTTCACCACCATTCCTCTAACAGGTCAATCTCAGGTCACATCTCATCTCATTAAAGGGATCTTTCACCACCATTCCTCTAACAGGTCACATCTCATTAAAGGGATCTTTCTCATTCCTCTAACAGGTCACATCTCATTAAAGGGATCTTTCTTTCCTCTAACAGGTCACATCTCATTAAAGGGATCTTTCACCACCATTCCTCTAACAGGTCACATCTCATTAAAGGGATCTTTCACCACCATTCCTCTAACAGGTCACATCTCATTAAAGGGATCTTTCACCACCATTCCTCTTTCACCAATTCAGGTCACATCTCATTAAAGGGATCTTTCACCACCATTCCATTCTCTTAAAGGGATCTTTCAACAGGTCACATCTCATTAAAGGGATCTTTCACCACCATTCCTCTAACAGGTCACATCTCATTAAAGGGATCTTTCACCACCATTCCTCTAACAGGTCACATCTCATTAAAGGGATCTTTCACCACCATTCCTCTAACAGGTCACATCTCATTAAAGGGATCTTTCACCACCATTCCTCTAACAGGTCACATCTCATTAAAGGGATCTTTCACCACCATTCCTCTAACAGGTCACATCTCATTAAAGGGATCTTTCACCACCATTCCTCTAACAGGTCACATCTCATTAAAGGGATCTTTCACCACCATTCATTCCATCTCATTAACTTTCAGGTCCTCTAACATCTCTCATTAAAGGGATCTTTCACCACCATTCCTCTAACAGGTCACATCTCATTAAAGGGATCTTTCACCACCATTCCTCTAACAGGTCTCATTAAAGGGATCTCATTCCTCTAAAGGGATCTTTCACCACCATTCCTCTAACAGGTCACATCTCATTAAAGGGATCTTTCACCACCATTCCTCTAACAGGTCACATCTCATTAAAGGGATCTTTCACCACCATTCCTCTAACAGGTCACATCTCATTAAAGGGATCTTTAAAGGGATCTTTCACCATTCCTCTAACAGGTCACATCTCATTAAAGGGATCTTTCACCACCATTCCTCTAACAGGTCACATCTCATTAAAGGGATCTTTCACCACCATTCCTCTAACAGGTCACATCTCATTAAAGGGATCTTTCACCACCATTCCTCTAACAGGTCACATCTCATTAAAGGGATCTTTCACCACCATTCCTCTAACAGGTCACATCTCATTAAAGGGATCTTTCATTCCTCTAAAGGGATCTTTCACCACCATTCCTCTAACAGGTCACATCTCATTAAAGGGATCTTTCACCACCATTCCTCTAACAGGTCACATCTCATTAAAGGGATCTTTCACCACCATTCCTCTAACAGGTCACATCTTAAAGGGATCATTAAAGGGATCTTTCACCACCATTCCTCTAACAGGTCACATCTCATTAAAGGGATCTTTCACCACCATTCCTCTAACAGGTCACATCTCATTAAAGGGATCTTTCACCACCATTCCCCTAACAGGTCGCATCTCATTAAAGGGATCTTTCATCACCATTCCACTAACAGGTCACATGTCATTAAAGGGATCTTTCACCACCATTCCTCTAACAGGTCACATCTCATTAAAGGGATCTTTCACCACCATTCCTCTAACAGGTCACATCTCATTAAAGGGATCTTTCACCACCATTCCTCTAACAGGTCACATCTCATTAAAGGGATCTTTCATTCCACCATTCCTCTAACAGGTCACATCTCATTAAAGGGATCTTTCACCACCATTCCTCTAACAGGTCATCTTTCATTCCTCTAACAGGGGGATCTTTCACCATTCCTCTAACAGGTCACATCTCATTAAAGGGATCTTTCACCACCATTCCTCTAACAGGTCACATCTCATTAAAGGGATCTTTCACCACCATTCCTCTAACAGGTCACATCTCATTAAAGGGATCTTTCACCACCATTCCTCTAACAGGTCACATCTTTCATTCCTCTAAAGGGATCTTTTAAAGGGATCTTTCATCACCATTCCTCTAACAGGTCACATCTCATTAAAGGGATCTTTCACCACCATTCCTCTAACAGGTCACATCTCATTAAAGGGATCTTTCACCACCATTCCTCTAACAGGTCACATCTCATTAAAGGGATCTTTCACCACCATTCCTCTAACAGGTCACATCTCATTAAAGGGATCTTTCACCACCATTCCTCTAACAGGTCACATCTCATTAAAGGGATCTTTCACCACCATTCCTCTAACAGGTCACATCTCATTAAAGGGATCTTCCCCACCATTCCTCTAACAGGTCACATCTCATTAAAGGGATCTTTCACCACCATTCCTCTAACAGGTCACATCTCATTAAAGGGATCTTTCACCACCATTCCTCTAACAGGTCACATCTCATTAAAGGGATCTTTCACCACCATTCCTCTAACAGGTCACATCTCATTAAAGGGATCTTTCACATTAAAGGGATCTTTCACCACCATTCCTCTAACAGGTCACATCTCATTAAAGGGATCTTCACCACCATTCCTCTAACAGGTCACATCTCATTAAAGGGATCTTTCACCACCATTCCTCTAACAGGTCACATCTCATTAAAGGGATCTTTCACCACCATTCCTCTAACAGGTCACATCTCATTAAAGGGATCTTTCACCACCATTCCTCTAACAGGTCACATCTCAGGGATCTTTCACCACATTCCTCTAACAGGTCACATCTCATTAAAGGGATCTTTCACCACCATTCCTCTAACAGGTCACATCTCATAAAGGTCACCACCATTCTCTAACAGGTCACATCTCATTAAGGGATCTTTCACCACCATTCCTCTAACAGGTCACATCTCATTAAAGGGATCTTTCACCACCATTCCTCTAACAGGTCACATCTCATTAAAGGGATCTTTCACCACCATTCCTCTAACAGGTCACATCTCATTAAAGGGATCTTTCACCACCATTCCTCTAACAGGTCACATCTCATTAAAGGGATCTTTCACCACCATTCCTCTAACAGGTCACATCTCATTAAAGGGATCTTCACCACCATTCCTCTAACAGGTCACCACCATTCCTCTAACAGGTCACATCTCATTAAAGGGATCTTTCACCACCATTCCTCTAACAGGTCACATCTCATTAAAGGGATCTTTCACCACCATTCCTCTAACAGGTCACATCTCATTAAAGGGATCTTTCACCACCATTCCTCTAACAGGTCACATCTCATTAAAGGGATCTTTCAACCATTCCTCTAACAGGTCACATCTCATTAAAGGGATCTTTCACCACCATTCCTCTAACAGGTCACATCTCATTAAAGGGATCTTTCACCACCATTCCTCTAACTCAATCTCAGGTCACATCTCAACAGGTCACATCTCATTAAAGGGATCTTTCACCACCATTCCTCTAACAGGTCACATCTCATTAAAGGGATCTTTCACCACCATTCCTCTCACATCTCATTAAAGGGATCTTTCACCATCATTCCTCTAACAGGTCACATCTCATTAAAGGGATCTTCACCACCATTCCTCTAACAGGTCACATCTCATTAAAGGGATCTTTCACCACCATTCCTCTAACAGGTCACATCTCATTAAAGGGATCTTTCACCACCATTCCTCTAACAGGTCACATCTCATTAAAGGGATCTTCACCACCATTCCTCTAACAGGTCACATCTCATTAAAGGGATCTTTCACCATTCCTCTAACAGGTCACATCTCATTAAAGGGATCTTTCAACAGGTCACATCTCATTAAAGGGATCTTCACCACCATTCCTCTAACAGGTCACATCTCATTAAAGGGATCTTCACCATCTCATTAAAGGGATCTTTACCACATTCCTCTAACAGGTCACCATTCCTCTAACAGGTCACATCTCATTAAAGGGATCTTTCACCACCATTCCTCTAACAGGTCACATCTCATTAAAGGGATCTTCACCACCATTCCTCTAACAGGTCACATCTCATTAAAGGGATCTTCACCACCATTCCTCTAACAGGTCACATCTCATTAAAGGGATCTTTCACCACCATTCCTCTAACAGGTCACATCTCATTAAAGGGATCTTTCACCACCATTCCTCTAACAGGTCACATCTCATTAAAGGGATCTTTCACCACCATTCCTCTAACAGGTCACATCTCATTAAAGGGATCTTCCCCACCATTCCTCTAACAGGTCACATCTCATTAAAGGGATCTTTCACCACCATTCCTCTAACAGGTCACATCTCATTAAAGGGATCTTTCACCACCATTCCTCTAACAGGTCACATCTCATTAAAGGGATCTTTCACCACCATTCCTCTAACAGGTCACATCTCATTAAAGGGATCTTCACCACCATTCCTCTCAGGTCACATCTCAGGGATCACCATTCCTCTCAGGTCACATCTCATTAAAGGGATCTTTCACCACCATTCCTCTAACAGGTCATCTCATTAAAGGGATCTTTCATTCCTCTAACAGGTCACATCTCATTAAAGGGATCTTTCACCACCATTCCTCTAACAGGTCACATCTCATTAAAGGGATCTTTCACCACCATTCCTCTAACAGGTCACATCTCATTAAAGGGATCTTTCACCACCATTCCTCTAACAGGTCACATCTCATTAAAGGGATCTTCACCACCATTCCTCTAACAGGTCACATCTCATTAAAGGGATCTTCCCCACCATTCCTCTAACAGGTCACATCTCATTAAAGGGATCTTTCATTCCTCTAACAGGTCACATCTCATTAAAGGGATCTTTCACCACCATTCCTCTAACAGGTCACATCTCATTAAAGGGATCTTTCACCACGATTCCTCTAACAGGTCACATCTCATTAAAGGGATCTTTCACCACCATTCCTCTAACAGGTCACATCTCATTAAAGGGATCTTTCACCACCATTCCTCTAACAGGTCACATCTCATTAAAGGGATCTTTCACCACCATTCCTCTAACAGGTCACATCTCATTAAAGGGATCTTTCACCACCATTCCTCTAACAGGTCACATCTCATTAAAGGGATCTTTCATCTCATTAAAGGGATCTTTCACCACCATTCCTCTAACAGGTCACATCTCATTAAAGGGATCTTTCATTCCTCTAACAGGTCACATCTCATTAAAGGGATCTTCACCACCATTCCTCTAACAGGTCACATCTCATTAAAGGGATCTTTCACCACCATTCCTCTAACAGGTCACATCTCATTAAAGGGATCTTTCACCACCATTCCTCTAACAGGTCACATCTCATTAAAGGGATCTTTCACCACCATTCCTCTAACAGGTCACATCTCATTAAAGGGATCTTTCACCACCATTCCTCTAACAGGTCACATCTCATTAAACCACCATTCCTCTAACAGGGATCTCATTAAAGGGATCTTTCACCACCATTCCTCTAACAGGTCACATCTCATTAAAGGGATCTTTCACCACCATTCCTCTAACAGGTCACATCTCATTAAAGGGATCTTTCATTCCTCTAACAGGGGATCTTCCCCACCATTCCTCTAACAGGTCACATCTCATTAAAGGGATCTTTCACCACCATTCCTCTAACAGGTCACATCTCATTAAAGGGATCTTCACCACCATTCCTCTAACAGGTCACATCTCATTAAAGGGATCTTTCACCACCATTCCTCTAACAGGTCACATCTCATTAAAGGGATCTTTCACCACCATTTCCTCTAACAGGTCACATCTCATTAAAGGGATCTTCACCACCATTCCTCAGGTAACAGGTCACATCTCATTAATCTCATTAAAGGGATCTTCACCACCATTCCTCTAACAGGTCACATCTCATTAAAGGGATCTTCACCACCATTCCTCTAACAGGTCACATATCTCATTAAAGGGATCTTTCACCACATTCCTCTAACAGGTTTTTTACATCTCATTAAAGGGATCTTGATTTATTCCTCTAAAGGTCCGCATCCGCAGCAAAGGGATCCGGCAGGTCTTTTAAAGGGATCACGCACCAATCACTATCTCATTTCCCACAATGCAACAGGTCACATCTCATTAAAGGGATGCTTCATTTCAATAGGTCACATCTCATTAAAGGGATCTTTCACACAGTTGTCAACATCACAGTAAAATTAACTTTCAGATACCCATCAAAAAGGGCAAAACATTAAGGTGGACACTGAGACCGGGGTTTCTAACAAGGTGGGAGTCATTCCTCTAACAGGGTATTTGTTCACGGGATAGCTGGAAAATTCCTGTGGTCTTCTGTGTGGAGAAAGTGTCTAACAGGTACTGAAAGAGTATAATCTGAGACACATTAAAACTGGGACAAAAACAAGAATATGGACATGGAACAAAGGCTCTAACAGAGGAATTAAAGGGCCTCAAATTCTCGATCTCTGTTAAAAAATCCAAATCACAAGGCCAGGCTGGGCTTTCAACAGGTCACATATTTTCTAACAGGTCAGATCTCAGAAAGGGATCTTAAACCATTCCTCTAACAGGTCCATTTACGGAGGGGGATTTCATCAAAAACTCATGATTAAAGTTTGTGACATTTGCCCAGAAAAGGTCACTCTCATTAAATGGATCTGAGCAGAAACACCATTGCTCTAACAGGTAGACCAGTTGTCCATCAATCTAAACAGAGCAGCTTCTCAAAAAGGGAAAAGATTTCATTGCATATTCCTTGGCTGTGGATGAGGGCACCGACATTTCTGACATTGCCCAGTTGTCAATTTTCATCCATCTCAGGGACTTTCCAGCCTAACAGGTGACAGAGGGTTTTTGGCTTCCTCTAACAGGTCCTATGCATGGGATCTTTCACAACCTACAGGGCATGATTTGTATGAAGAGGTGTCAAGATGTGTAAATGAGATGGAGCTGCATTAAAAATCTCGTGGGTTTGACACCATTCCGAACAGGAGCACCTGCGATGTGTGGACACAGGAGCGGACTGGGGCTTTCAACCATCAAAAGATGCAAGAGGAAAACTCAGGGAGCTGACAGCTTATCATTGTATCATACACCAGGAAGCGTTGTGCGGTAAAGCCTTGAAAATGGAGCATGTAAAGGGAGCATCATCACGCGCACAGTTAACTTTATCAGAGCCAAAGGTTTGAATCACCGCCAGTTCAAGGCATTTCTGACGGAGTTAGAAAACGGAGCATGGTGATTTGCCTTATCACACAGAGGTGCCTAAGCCAGGGAAAGGTGCTTCAAAGATGTTTCGAGCTTCGTTAAGGAGATTTGTCTGTTCTTGGATCAGCAAAGGGAAAGACCAACACAACTCTAGGAAATGTTTCATGTGAAATGGCTTTTCTGTGTGACATTAAGTCATCTGAATGCAATGAACTTTCTGCAGGGTCCGGATCGTGTCATCTCTGATATGTACACAGTGAAGGCATTTAAAACAAACTGACTCTGTGGGAGACATTAAAGAAAATTTGAGCCACTTTCCCAGGCCAGACCATGAAAGAGGCTTCTACCAGTGCCACAGTTGGCTGATAAAATAGGTATGCTTGCCGCTGACTTTCGACGCCGATTTGCTGGAAGCACAAAAGCAGGTTGGAACTGCTCTAACCCATTTGCTGGTGACGTGGAAAGCTCACCACCAAACCTCCAAATGGAGTTGATTGACCTCCAATGCAATGATGCACTGAGGGATCAAAATATGGGCAGTGGGTGCTGCGGAGTTCGCCCGTTTCCTCCCCCGACACAATGCCCCAGCTGCGGTCACATCCAGGCTGCTCAAACGTTGTCTATGTTTGGCAGCACATACCTGTGTGAACAACTGTTTTCTTTGATGAACTTGAACAAAACATCACACAGGTCACTTATGCTGAACACCTCCACTCAATTCTGAGGATTTCCTCAGCTCAGAGCCTTACCCGAACATTGATGAACTTGTGGAAAAGATGGGACACCACCAAGTATCACCCTCAACCTCAAACAAGTGAACATTACTGTGCAATCACATATTTATTTTTACTCATTTAAAAGTTAAAGTTTAATATTTGTTTTCACTGCATGTTACTTCTTCCTCTAACAAACAAAGTGTTGTTTTGATCTCATTAGATTTTTGCACTTTATTTTATTGTATTTCAATCCAATTCATATTTTAAAAATATTTCAGTTGAGTGGATGATAGAAAATTGCTATTATTGTTTTTTTCTTTGAAGGTAAATTTAGCCCACTTTGCTAAAATAGAAAATATAGGCACTGATGGTCAATATTTCTTTCATTTAATGTTCATGTTATGGGGATTTTTATATAAAGGAAATTTGTCTTTTGTGTCTGTTGAAAATTAAAGATTACTGACAGAGCCATAAGAAAATATTGGGATCTTTATTTATCTCATATTGGAATATATTTGTTAGGTTTTCTAGTAGGTTCAATTAGGTTCACTAGACTATAGGTCATTTAAAAATTTTTCAATGAACATTCGAACAGTCCGGCCCTCGGCTTGTAGCTAAATTTTTTATTTGGCCCTCCGTCCATTTGACTTTGACACCCCTGCTCTAACAGGTCACATCTCATTAAAGGGATCTTTCACCACCATTCCTCTAATAGGTCACATCTCATTAAAGGGATCTTTCACCACCATTCCTCTAATAGGTCACATCTCATTAAAGGGATCTTTCACCACGATTCCTCTAATAGGTCACATCTCATTAAAGGGATCTTTCACCACGATTCCTCTAACAGGTCACATCTCATTAAAGGGATCTTTCACCACCATTCCTCTAACAGGTCACATCTCATTAAAGGGATCTTTCACCACCATTCCTCTAACAGGTCACATCTCATTAAAGGGATCTTTCACCACCATTCCTCTAACAGGTCACCTCTCATTAAAGGGATCTTCACCATTAAAGGGATCTTTCACCACGATTCCTCTAATAGGTCACATCTCATTAAAGGGATCTTTCACCACCATTCCTCTAACAGGTCACATCTCATTAAAGGGATCTTCACCACCATTCCTCTAACAGGTCACATCTCATTAAAGGGATCTTTCACCACCATTCCTCTAACAGGTCACATCTCATTAAAGGGATCTTTCACCACCATTCCTCTAACAGGTCACATCTCATTAAAGGGATCTTTCACCACCATTCCTCTAACAGGTCACATCTCATTAAAGGGATCTTCCCCACCATTCCTCTAACAGGTCACATCTCATTAAAGGGATCTTTCACCGCCATTCCTCTAACAGGTCACATCTCATTTAAAGGGATCTTCACCACAATTCCTCTAATAGGTCGCATCTCATTAAAGGGATCTTTCACCACCATTCCTCTAACAGGTCACATCTCATTAAAGGGATCTTTCACCACCATTCCTCTAACAGGTCACATCTCATTAAAGGGATCTTCACCACCATTCCTCTAACAGGTCACATCTCATTAAAGGGATCTTCACCACCATTCCTCTAACAGGTCACATCTCATTAAAGGGATCTTTCACCACCATTCCTCTAACAGGTCACATCTCATTAAAGGGATCTTTCACCACGATTCCTCTAACAGGTCACATCTCATTAAAGGGATCTTTCACCACCATTCCTCTAACAGGTCACATCTCATTAAAGGGATCTTTCACCACCATTCCTCTAACAGGTCACATCTCATTAAAGGGATCTTTCACCACCATTCCTCTAACAGGTCACATCTCATTAGGGACATCTCATTAAAGGGACTTTCACCACCATTTCACCACGATTCCTCTAATAGGTCACATCTCATTAAAGGGATCTTTCACCACGATTCCTCTAACAGATCACATCTCATTAAAGGGATCTTTCACCACCATTCCTCTAACAGGTCACATCTCATTAAAGGGATCTTTCACCACCATTCCTCTAACAGGTCACATCTCATTAAAGGGATCTTCATCACCATTCCACTAACAGGTCACACATATAACACAGGTCATATCTCATTAACACTGGGCTGCAGAGCCTAACACAGGTCATATCTCATTAATGCTGGGCTGCAGACCCTAACACAGGTCATATCTCATTAACACTGGGCTGCAGAGCCTAACACAGGTCATATCTCATTAATGCTGGACTGCAGACCCTAACACAGGTCATATCTCATTAACACTGGGCTGCAGAGCCTAACACAGGTCATATCTCATTAACACTGGGCTGCAGAGCCTAACACAGGTCATATCTCATTAACGGGGCTGCAGAGCCTATTCACAGGTCATATCTCATTAACACTGGGCTTTCAGACCTCTAACAGGTCAATTAAAGGGATCTTTCACTGCACAGGTCATATCTCATTAACACTGGGATCTGCAGACCCTAACACAGGTCAAATCTCATTAACACTGGGCTCAGACCTCATACATCATCATCTCATTAACGCTGGGCTGCAGAGCCTAACACAGGTCATATCTCATTAACACTGGGCTGCAGAGCCTAACACAGGTCATATCTCATTAACACTGGGCTGCAGAGCCTAACACAGGTCATATCTCATTAATGCTGGGCTGCAGACCCTAACACAGGTCATATCTCATTAACACTGGGCTGCAGACCCTAACACAGGTCATATCTCATTAACACTGGGCTGCAGACCCTAACACAGGTCATATCTCATTAACACTGGGCTGCAGAGCCTAACATATCTCATTAACGCTGGGCTGCAGAGCCTAACACAGGTCATATCTCATTAACACTGGGCTGCAGACCCTAACACAGGTCATATCTCATTAACACTGGGCTGCAGAGCCTAACACAGGTCATATCTCATTAACACTGGGCTGCAGTGCTTAACACAGGTCATATCTCATTAATGCTGGGCTGCAGACCCTAACACAGGTCATATCTCATTAACACTGGGCTGCAGTGCTTAACACAGGTCATATCTCATTAACACTGGGCTGCAGACCCTAACACAGGTCATATCTCATTAACACTGGGCTGCAGAGCCTAACACAGGTCATATCTCATTAACACTGGGCTGCAGAGCCTAACACAGGTCATATCTCATTAACACTGGGCTGCAGAGCCTAACACAGGTCATATCTCATTAACACTGGGCTGCAGAGCCTAACACAGGTCATATCTCTATCAATCTCATTGGGCTGCAGACCCTAACACAGGTCATATCTCATTAACACTGGGCTGCAGAGCCTAACATATCTCATTAACGCTGGGCTGCAGAGCCTAACACAGGTCATATCTCATTAACACTGGGCTGCAGAGCCTAACACAGGTCATATCTCATTAATGCTGGGCTGCAGACCCTAACACAGGTCATATCTCATTAATGCTGGGCTGCAGACCCTAACACAGGTCATATCTCATTAACGCTGGGCTGCAGAGCCTAACACAGGTCATATCTCATTAACACTGGGCTGCAGTGCCTAACACAGGTCATATCTCATTAATGCTGGGCTGCAGACCCTAACACAGGTCATATCTCATTAACACTGGGCTGCAGTGCTTAACACAGGTCATATCTCATTAACACTGGGCTGCAGACCCTAACACAGGTCATATCTCATTAACACTGGGCTGCAGAGCCTAACACAGGTCATATCTCATTAACACTGGGCTGCAGAGCCTAACACAGGTCATATCTCATTAACACTGGGCTGCAGAGCCTAACACAGGTCATATCTCATTAACACTGGGCTGCAGACCCTAACACAGGTCATATCTCATTAACACTGGGCTGCAGACCCTAACACAGGTCATATCTCATTAACACTGGGCTGCAGAGCCTAACACAGGTCATATCTCATTAACGCTGGGCTGCAGAGCCTAACACAGGTCATATCTCATTAACACTGGGCTGCAGAGCCTAACACAGGTCATATCTCATTAACACTGGGCTGCAGAGCCTAACACAGGTCATATCTCATTAACACTGGGCTGCAGACCCTAACACAGGTCATATCTCATTAACACTGGGCTGCAGAGCCTAACACAGGTCATATCTCATTAATGCTGGGCTGCAGAGCCTAACACAGGTCATATCTCATTAACACTGGGCTGCAGACCCTAACACAGGTCATATCTCATTAACACTGGGCTGCAGAGCCTAACACAGGTCATATCTCATTAACACTGGGCTGCAGAGCCTAACACAGGTCATATCTCATTAACACTGGGCTGCAGACCCTAACACAGGTCATATCTCATTAACACTGGGCTGCAGACCTAACACAGGTCATATCTCATTAACACTGGGCTGCAGACCTAACACAGGTCATATCTCATGGGCTGCAGAGCCTAACATATCATATCATTAACGCTGGGCTGCAGAGCCTAACACAGGTCATATCTCATTAACACTGGGCTGCAGAGCCTAACACAGGTCATATCTCATTAACACTGGGCTGCAGACCCTAACACAGGTCATATCTCATTAATGCTGGGCTGCAGACCCTAACACAGGTCATATCTCATTAACACTGGGCTGCAGACCTAACACAGGTCATATCTCATTAACACTGGGCTGCAGACCTTAACACAGGTCATATCTCATTAATGCTGGGCTGCAGACCTAACACAGGTCATATCTCATTAACACTGGGCTGCAGTGCTTAACACAGGTCATATCTCATTAACACTGGGCTGCAGACCCTAACACAGGTCATATCTCATTAACACTGGGCTGCAGAGCCTAACACAGGTCATATCTCATTAACACTGGGCTGCAGAGCCTAACACAGGTCATATCTCATTAACACTGGGCTGCAGACCCTAACACAGGTCATATCTCATTAACACTGGGCTGCAGACCCTAACACAGGTCATATCTCATTAATGCTGGGCTGCAGAGCCTAACACAGGTCATATCTCATTAACACTGGGCTGCAGACCCTAACACAGGTCATATCTCATTAACACTGGGCTGCAGAGCCTAACACAGGTCATATCTCATTAATGCTGGGCTGCAGACCCTAACACAGGTCATATCTCATTAACACTGGGCTGCAGACCCTAACACAGGTCATATCTCATTAACACTGGGCTGCAGAGCCTAACACAGGTCATATCTCATTAACACTGGGCTGCAGTGCTTAACACAGGTCATATCTCATTAATGCTGGGCTGCAGACCCTAACACAGGTCATATCTCATTAACACTGGGCTGCAGTGCTTAACACAGGTCATATCTCATTAACACTGGGCTGCAGACCCTAACACAGGTCATATCTCATTAACACTGGGCTGCAGAGCCTAACACAGGTCATATCTCATTAACACTGGGCTGCAGAGCCTAACACAGGTCATATCTCATTAACACTGGGCTGCAGAGCCTAACACAGGTCATATCTCATTAACACTGGGCTGCAGACCTAACACAGGTCATATCTCATTAACACTGGGCTGCAGAGCCTAACACAGGTCATATCTCATTAACACTGGGCTGCAGACCCTAACACAGGTCATATCTCATTAACACTGGGCTGCAGACCCTAACACAGGTCATATCTCATTAACACTGGGCTGCAGACCCTAACACAGGTCATATCTCATTAACACTGGGCTGCAGACCCTAACACAGGTCATATCTCATTAACACTGGGCTGCAGAGCCTAACATATCTCATTAACGCTGGGCTGCAGAGCCTAACACAGGTCATATCTCATTAACACTGGGCTGCAGTGCTTAACACAGGTCATATCTCATTAATGCTGGGCTGCAGACCCTAACACAGGTCATATCTCATTAACACTGGGCTGCAGTGCTTAACACAGGTCATATCTCATTAACACTGGGCTGCAGACCCTAACACAGGTCATATCTCATTAACACTGGGCTGCAGAGCCTAACACAGGTCATATCTCATTAACACTGGGCTGCAGAGCCTAACACAGGTCATATCTCATTAACACTGGGCTGCAGAGCCTAACACAGGTCATATCTCATTAACACTGGGCTGCAGAGCCTAACACAGGTCATATCTCATTAACGCTGGGCTGCAGAGCCTAACACAGGTCATATCTCATTAACACTGGGCTGCAGAGCCTAACACAGGTCATATCTCATTAACACTGGGCTGCAGACCCTAACACAGGTCATATCTCATTAACACTGGGCTGCAGAGCCTAACATATATCATTAACGCTGGGCTGCAGAGCCTAACACAGGTCATATCTCATTAACACTGGGCTGCAGACCCTAACACAGGTCATATCTCATTAACACTGGGCTGCAGACCCTAACACAGGTCATATCTCATTAACACTGGGCTGCAGAGCCTAACATATCTCATTAACGCTGGGCTGCAGAGCCTAACACAGGTCATATCTCATTAACACTGGGCTGCAGACCCTAACACAGGTCATATCTCATTAACGCTGGGCTGCAGAGCCTAACACAGGTCATATCTCATTAACACTGGGCTGCAGAGCCTAACACAGGTCATATCTCATTAACACTGGGCTGCAGACCCTAACACAGGTCATATCTCATTAACACTGGGCTGCAGAGCCTAACACAGGTCATATCTCATTAACACTGGGCTGCAGAGCCTAACACAGGTCATATCTCATTAACACTGGGCTGCAGAGCCTAACACAGGTCATATCTCATTAACACTGGGCTGCAGAGCCTAACACAGGTCATATCTCATTAACACTGGGCTGCAGAGCCTAACACAGGTCATATCTCATTAACACTGGGCTGCAGAGCCTAACACAGGTCATATCTCATTAACACTGGGCTGCAGAGCCTAACACAGGTCATATCTCATTAATGCTGGGCTGCAGACCCTAACACAGGTCATATCTCATTAACACTGGGCTGCAGACCCTAACACAGGTCATATCTCATTAACACTGGGCTGCAGAGCCTAACACAGGTCATATCTCATTAACGCTGGGCTGCAGAGCCTAACACAGGTCATATCTCATTAACACTGGGCTGCAGACCCTAACACAGGTCATATCTCATTAACACTGGGCTGCAGACCCTAACACAGGTCATATCTCATTAACACTGGGCTGCAGAGCCTAACACAGGTCATATCTCATTAACACTGGGCTGCAGAGCCTAACACAGGTCATATCTCATTAACACTGGGCTGCAGACCTAACACAGGTCATATCTCATTAACACTGGGCTGCAGAGCCTAACACAGGTCATATCTCATTAACACTGGGCTGCAGACCTAACACAGGTCATATCTCATTAACACTGGGCTGCAGAGCCTAACACAGGTCATATCTCATTAACACTGGGCTGCAGTGCCTAACACAGGCATATCTCATTAACACTGGGCTGCAGACCCTAACACAGGTCATATCTCATTAACACTGGGCTGCAGAGCCTAACACAGGTCATATCTCATTAATGCTGGGCTGCAGAGCCTAACACAGGTCATATCTCATTAACACTGGGCTGCAGAGCCTAACACAGGTCATATCTCATTAACGCTGGGCTGCAGAGCCTAACACAGGTCATATCTCATTAACACTGGGCTGCAGAGCCTAACACAGGTCATATCTCATTAACACTGGGCTGCAGACCCTAACACAGGTCATATCTCATTAACACTGGGCTGCAGAGCCTAACATATCTCATTAACGCTGGGCTGCAGAGCCTAACACAGGTCATATCTCATTAACACTGGGCTGCAGAGCCTAACACAGGTCATATCTCATTAACACTGGGCTGCAGACCCTAACACAGGTCATATCTCATTAACACTGGGCTGCAGAGCCTAACATATCTCATTAACGCTGGGCTGCAGAGCCTAACACAGGTCATATCTCATTAACACTGGGCTGCAGACCCTAACACAGGTCATATCTCATTAACGCTGGGCTGCAGAGCCTAACACAGGTCATATCTCATTAACACTGGGCTGCAGTGCTTAACACAGGTCATATCTCATTAATGCTGGGCTGCAGACCCTAACACAGGTCATATCTCATTAACACTGGGCTGCAGAGCCTAACACAGGTCATATCTCATTAACGCTGGGCTGCAGAGCCTAACACAGGTCATATCTCATTAACACTGGGCTGCAGACCCTAACACAGGTCATATCTCATTAACGCTGGGCTGCAGAGCCTAACACAGGTCATATCTCATTAACACTGGGCTGCAGTGCTTAACACAGGTCATATCTCATTAACACTGGGCTGCAGACCCTAACACAGGTCATATCTCATTAACACTGGGCTGCAGACCCTAACACAGGTCATATCTCATTAACACTGGGCTGCAGAGCCTAACACAGGTCATATCTCATTAACACTGGGCTGCAGAGCCTAACACAGGTCATATCTCATTAACACTGGGCTGCAGAGCCTAACACAGGTCATATCTCATTAACACTGGGCTGCAGAGCCTAACACAGGTCATATCTCATTAATGCTGGGCTGCAGAGCCTAACACAGGTCATATCTCATTAACGCTGGGCTGCAGAGCCTAACACAGGTCATATCTCATTAACGCTGGGCTGCAGAGCCTAACACAGGTCATATCTCATTAACACTGGGCTGCAGACCCTAACACAGGTCATATCTCATTAACACTGGGCTGCAGACCCTAACACAGGTCATATCTCATTAACACTGGGCTGCAGAGCCTAACACAGGTCATATCTCATTAACGCTGGGCTGCAGAGCCTAACACAGGTCATATCTCATTAACACTGGGCTGCAGTGCTTAACACAGGTCATATCTCATTAACACTGGGCTGCAGACCCTAACACAGGTCATATCTCATTAACACTGGGCTGCAGAGCCTAACACAGGTCATATCTCATTAACACTGGGCTGCAGAGCCTAACACAGGTCATATCTCATTAACACTGGGCTGCAGAGCCTAACACAGGTCATATCTCATTAACACTGGGCTGCAGAGCCTAACACAGGTCATATCTCATTAACGCTGGGCTGCAGAGCCTAACACAGGTCATATCTCATTAACACTGGGCTGCAGAGCCTAACACAGGTCATTTCTCATTAACACTGGGCTGCAGACCCTAACACAGGTCATATCTCATTAACACTGTGCTGCAGACCCTAACACAGGTCATATCTCATTAACACTGGGCTGCAGAGCCTAACATATCTCATTAACGCTGGGCTGCAGAGCCTAACACAGGTCATATCTCATTAACACTGGGCTGCAGACCCTAACACAGGTCATATCTCATTAACACTGGGCTGCAGACCCTAACACAGGTCATATCTCATTAACACTGGGCTGCAGAGCCTAACATATCTCATTAACGCTGGGCTGCAGAGCCTAACACAGGTCATATCTCATTAACACTGGGCTGCAGACCTAACACAGGTCATATCTCATTAACACTGGGCTGCAGACCCTAACACAGGTCATATCTCATTAACACTGGGCTGCAGACCCTAACACAGGTCATATCTCATTAACACTGGGCTGCAGAGCCTAACATATATCATTAACGCTGGGCTGCAGAGCCTAACACAGGTCATATCTCATTAACACTGGGCTGCAGACAACACAGGTCATATCTCATTAACGCTGGGCTGCAGAGCCTAACACAGGTCATATCTCATTAACACTGGGCTGCAGAGCCTAACACAGGTCATATCTCATTAACACTGGGCTGCAGACCCTAACACAGGTCATATCTCATTAACACTGGGCTGCAGAGCCTAACACAGGTCATATCTCATTAACACTGGGCTGCAGAGCCTAACACAGGTCATATCTCATTAACACTGGGCTGCAGACCCTAACACAGGTCATATCTCATTAACACTGGGCTGCAGAGCCTAACACAGGTCATATCTCATTAACACTGGGCTGCAGACCCTAACACAGGTCATATCTCATTAACACTGGGCTGCAGAGCCTAACACAGGTCATATCTCATTAACACTGGGCTGCAGAGCCTAACACAGGTCATATCTCATTAACACTGGGCTGCAGACCCTAACACAGGTCATATCTCATTAACACTGGGCTGCAGACCTAACACAGGTCATATCTCATTAACACTGGGCTGCAGACCCTAACACAGGTCATATCTCATTAACACTGGGCTGCAGAGCCTAACACAGGTCATATCTCATTAACACTGGGCTGCAGACCTAACACAGGTCATATCTCATTAACACTGGGCTGCAGACCCTAACACAGGTCATATCTCATTAACACTGGGCTGCAGAGCCTAACATCATATCTCATTAACACTGGGCTGCAGACCTAACACAGGTCATATCTCATTAACACTGTGCTGCAGACCCTAACACAGGTCAAATCTCATTAACACTGGGCTGCAGACCCTAACACAGGTCATATCTCATTAACACTGGGCTGCAGAGCCTAACACAGGTCATATCTCATTAACACTGGGCT
The DNA here is from genome assembly GCF_023373465.1 of Oncorhynchus keta. NCBI lineage: Eukaryota > Metazoa > Chordata > Actinopteri > Salmoniformes > Salmonidae > Oncorhynchus > Oncorhynchus keta. Next base: position 205,553 of record NW_026290873.1, on the reverse strand, counting down.
GCAGAGCCTAACACAGGTCATATCTCATTAACACTGGGCTGCAGAGCCTAACACAGGTCATATCTCATTAATGCTGGGCTGCAGACCCTAACACAGGTCATATCTCATTAACACTGGGCTGCAGAGCCTAACACAGGTCATATCTCATTAACACTGGGCTGCAGACCCTAACACAGGTCATATCTCATTAACACTGGGCTGCAGAGCCTAACACAGGTCATATCTCATTAACGCTGGGCTGCAGAGCCTAACACAGGTCATATCTCATTAACACTGGGCTGCAGACCCTAACACAGGTCATATCTCATTAACACTGGGCTGCAGAGCCTAACACAGGTCATATCTCATTAACACTGGGCTGCAGAGCCTAACACAGGTCATATCTCATTAACACTGGGCTGCAGAGCCTAACACAGGTCATATCTCATTAACACTGGGCTGCAGAGCCTAACACAGGTCATATCTCATTAATGCTGGGCTGCAGAGCCTAACACAGGTCATATCTCATTAACACTGGGCTGCAGAGCCCTAACACAGGTCATATCTCATTAACACTGGGCTGCAGAGCCTAACACAGGTCATATCTCATTAACACTGGGCTGCAGAGCCTAACACAGGTCATATCTCATTAATGCTGGGCTGCAGAGCCTAACACAGGTCATATCTCATTAACGCTGGGCTGCAGAGCCTAACACAGGTCATATCTCATTAACACTGGGCTGCAGAGCCTAACACAGGTCATATCTAATTAAAGTATCTCATTGTTTTATACAATATTTTAATAAAGGTTAAATAAAAAAATGTAAATGTCAAAGGGGACACGTCTCTATTGAAAATTCAGGCTAAGGTACAAAGATACAACACAAACCTGTTTCAAAACATCTTTATTTTCAAATGTAGGTGAATTAAAAAAACTAAATCAAATCCAAAATTTCAATGGCAGGTAAGATGTCATGTAGAAATTCTTAATACAAAAAAATAATGATAAAAATAAACCATATTTTCTGATATAACACTAAACTTAGTCTTGACTGAAAGAGGGACAGTTGTGCTCCTCCCCCACGAAGAGGACAGCAAATCCAACTTTGGGGGAAAGGGGCCTGTGAAAACACACAGCCTTATGGTCGGTGCTTTAAATACCTGGATGTTCACAGAGACTGGATCATACAGCAACCATCAAGCTGGATTCAGACTGGATCATACAGTAAACATCCAGCTGGATTCAGACTGGATCCCAAAGTAAACATCCAGCTGGATTCAGACTGGATCATACAGCAACCATCCAGCTGGATTCAGACTGGATCATACATCAACCATCCAGCTGGATTCAGACTGGATCATACAGTAAACATCCAGCTGGATTCAGACTGGATCCCAAAGTAAACATCCAGCTGGATTCAGACTGGATCATACAGCAACCATCCAGCTGGATTCAGACTGGATCATACAGTAAACATCCAGCTGGATTCAGACTGGATCCCAAAGTAAACATCCAGCTGGATTCAGACTGGATTATACAGCAACCATCCAGCTGGATTCAGACTGGATCATACAGCAACCATCCATCTGGATTCAGACTGGATCCCAAAGTAAACATCCAGCTGGATTCAGACTGGATCATACAGTAACCATCCAGCTGGATTCAGACTGGATCATACAGTAACCATCCAGCTGGATTGAGACTGGATCACACAGTAAACAGCCAGCTGGATTCAGACTGGATCACACAGTAACCATCCAGCTGGATTCAGACTGGATCACACAGTAAACATCCAGCTGGATTCAAGTGGGTTTGTTTTGCAGCTAGGCCAGTTTCAGTGGCTTCAACCACACTGTTAACAAGTCCGGGCTGAGGGAAGGTATTCTTGATAAGAGGTGTTTGGGTAGTAAAGCTGTGTGCAAAGCACCCCCACAAAAACAGGTCACAAAACAGAGGTTACAGTGCATTTTTATACAAGCTCAGTCAGATCCAAGGTCCCTTCTTCGTTACTGGTGTAGGTGAACATTTTCCTGATTAAGTTGCACTATGACCCTTGGTCCTGTTCAGTAGGGCACTGTTCAGTAGGACACACTGTAGTAAAACGTGAAATAAAATTTAAACAAATGATTTTTATGGACAAGTTCAGGCATTCCCCCTTTTCAGTCCATTTGGTACCCAATAAACAAAACCCTGGATAGTTAAAGTAGGTGATTGTTAGCCCCCTGTAAAGTGTGGAAGCAAACAAATCCTCACTGTTATTGATTCACATACAGTACACCATAACCTTCATAGTGCAGATTTCATTCAGTATATGACTACCCAAACCCAGTAACCCCTACACAGACCCTAAACCCCAGGAACCCCTAGACAGACCCTAAACCCCAGTAACCCCTACACAGACCTTAAACCCCAGTAACCCCTACACAGACCCTAAACCCCAGTAACCCCTACACAGACCCTAAACCCCAGTAACCCTGTACAGACACGAAGTTCCTGCAGCCCCTCCAATTTCACTCTCAAACATGGTACAAACCCAGACTGGTACTATGCAGCATGTAACCCAGACTGGTACTATGCAGCATGTAACCCAGACTGGTACTATGCAGCATGTAACCCAGACTGGTACTATGCAGCATGTAACCCAGACTGGTACTATGCAGCATGTAACCCAGACTGGTACTATGCAGCATGTAACCCAGACTGGTACTATGCAGCATGTAACCCAGACTGGTACTATGCAGCATGTAACCCAGACTGGTACTATGCAGCATGTAACCCAGACTGGTACTATGCAGCATGTAACCCAGACTGGTACTATGCAGCATGTAACCCAGACTGGTCTGGAACAACAAAAAAAAGAGTCACAGGTCAGGATTTTCCCAATTGGATCAAAGAGTTATTATTGCCAACAATATGAACAGGTTTCTTTTACATTCTAAACAGATTGCCAAGTTTCAATAATACAGCAGGCCTGGACTAGCTAGTCTCCATCCAACGATATGCAGACAGCATAGAGCTGCTGTGATGTTATGGAAACAGGAGATGTAGAGGGGTAGTAGAGCTGAGTGAGTGATCCACCATGTAATGCTCCGGGCATGCCCAGGTTGTGGTCGGTCCTCTCCTGCCCCAGAGGCATGGCTGGAAATCATCATGCATCTCTGGGGTGGCCTCGGCACTGCAGACTCTCAAAGTGGGCCTCTCGTAGGATGCGGTTGATTTGATGGTACGAGACCAGGTTAGTGGGGTCAGCTAGCTCTGAGGAGAGAGCCGAGCTGAGGGGACTACATGGGCCAGGGGCGTAGGGTTGGGCCCCACTGAGGCTGTCCACAGCACACTGGCTACTGCTGCTGCTCCCCACCGCATGGTCTGGACTGCTAATCCCTCTGCTCTCACTGTTGGACAACTGGATGAGGAGATAGTGGCATTCAAGCATTAGCAAAAACACTACTGACTGACTATGGTTTCCTCATTCAGCATCTGTCGACCTGTTGACAATAACACACACAGGAGGTTAACCATTTTAACAACACGTCTCAAGTGTAACAGTGGTAGGCCCAATGGCACTGTTAGTGAAAGTACAGGAAGGGAAGGTAGGCCTAAGAGTAGGCTGACACTAGGCTGCCGTTACCCCTAGCTGAACAGCGGTAGGCCCAATGGCACTGTTAGTGAAAGTACAGGAAGGGAAGGTAGGCCTAAGAGTAGGCTGACACTAGGCTGCCGTTACCCGTAGCTGAACAGCGGTAGGCCCAATGGCACTGTTAGTGAAAGTACAGGAAGGGAAGGTAGGCCTAAGAGTAGGCTGACACTAGGCTGCCGTTACCCCTAGCTGAACAGTGGTAGGCCCAATGGCACTGTTAGTGAAAGTACAGGAAGGGAAGGTAGGCCTAAGAGTAGGCTGACACTAGGCTGCCGTTACCCCTAGCTGAACAGCGGTAGGCCCAATGGCACTGTTAGTGAAAGTACAGGAAGGGAAGGTAGGCCTAAGAGTAGGCTGACACTAGGCTGCCGTTACCCCTAGCTGAACAGCGGTAGGCCCAATGGCACTGTTAGTGAAAGTACAGGAAGGGAAGGTAGGCCTAAGAGTAGGCTGACACTAGGCTGCCGTTACCCCTAGCTGAACAGCGGTAGGCCCAATGGCACTGTTAGTGAAAGTACAGGAAGGGAAGGTAGGCCTAAGAGTAGGCTGACACTAGGCTGCCGTTACCCCTAGCTGAACAGTGGTAGGCCCAATGGCACTGTTAGTGAAAGTACAGGAAGGGAAGGTAGGCCTAAGAGTAGGCTGACACTAGGCTGCCGTTACCCCTAGCTGAACAGTGGTAGGCCCAATGGCACTGTTAGTGAAAGTACAGGAAGGGAAGGTAGGCCTAAGAGTAGGCTGACACTAGGCTGCCGTTACCCCTAGCTGAACAGTGGTAGGCCCAATGGCACTGTTAGTGAAAGTACAGGAAGGGAAGGTAGGCCTAAGAGTAGGCTGACACTAGGCTGCCGTTACCCCTAGCTGAACAGCGGTAGGCCCAATGGCACTGTTAGTGAAAGTACAGGAAGGGAAGGTAGGCCTAAGAGTAGGCTGACACTAGGCTGCCGTTACCCCTAGCTGAACAGCGGTAGGCCCAATGGCACTGTTAGTGAAAGTACAGGAAGGGAAGGTAGGCCTAAGAGTAGGCTGACACTAGGCTGCCGTTACCCCTAGCTGAACAGCGGTAGGCCCAATGGCACTGTTAGTGAAAGTACAGGAAGGGAAGGTAGGCCTAAGAGTAGGCTGACACTAGGCTGCCGTTACCCCTAGCTGAACAGTGGTAGGCCCAATGGCACTGTTAGTGAAAGTACAGGACTGTTAGTGAAAGAAGGAAGGTAGGCCTAGGTAGGCCTAAGAGTAGGCTGACACTAGGCTGCCGTTACCCCTAGCTGAACAGTGGTAGGCCCAATGGCACTGTTAGTGAAAGTACAGGAAGGGAAGGTAGGCCTAAGAGTAGGCTGACACTAGGCTGCCGTTACCCCTAGCTGAACAGCGGTAGGCCCAATGGCACTGTTAGTGAAAGTACAGGAAGGGAAGGTAGGCCTAAGAGTAGGCTGACACTAGGCTGCCGTTACCCCTAGCTGAACAGTGGTAGGCCCAATGGCACTGTTAGTGAAAGTACAGGAAGGGAAGGTAGGCCTAAGAGTAGGCTGACACTAGGCTGCCGTTACCCCTAGCTGAACAGTGGTAGGCCCAATGGCACTGTTAGTGAAAGTACAGGAAGGGAAGGTAGGCCTAAGAGTAGGCTGACACTAGGCTGCCGTTACCCCTAGCTGAACAGTGGTAGGCCCAATGGCACTGTTAGTGAAAGTACAGGAAGGGAAGGTAGGCCTAAGAGTAGGCTGACACTAGGCTGCCGTTACCCCTGACACTAGGCTGCCGTTACCCCTAGCTGAACAGCGGTAGGCCCAATGGCACTGTTAGTGAAAGTACAGGAAGGGAAGGTAGGCCTAAGAGTAGGCTGACACTAGGCTGCCGTTACCCCTAGCTGAACAGCGGTAGGCCCAATGGCACTGTTAGTGAAAGTACAGGAAGGGAAGGTAGGCCTAAGAGTAGGCTGACACTAGGCTGCCGTTACCCCTAGCTGAACAGTGGTAGGCCCAATGGCACTGTTAGTGAAAGTACAGGAAGGGAAGGTAGGCCTAAGAGTAGGCTGACACTAGGCTGCCGTTACCCCTAGCTGAACAGTGGTAGGCCCAATGGCACTGTTAGTGAAAGTACAGGAAGGGAAGGTAGGCCTAAGAGTAGGCTGACACTAGGCTGCCGTTACCCCTAGCTGAACAGTGGTAGGCCCAATGGCACTGTTAGTGAAAGTACAGGAAGGGAAGGTAGGCCTAAGAGTAGGCTGACACTAGGCTGCCGTTACCCCTAGCTGAACAGCGGTAGGCCCAATGGCACTGTTAGTGAAAGTACAGGAAGGGAAGGTAGGCCTAAGAGTAGGCTAACACTAAGGTTGCCGTTACCCCTAGCTGACAATGTACTGTTGGGGGGATTCACACAATATTGACAATGTAATGTCTCTTGTCATTGGCGCTCGTATGTACCTCCGAGTCCCAGGCATCCAGGCCCAGCTCAGGAGAGAGGGGATTAGCTCCTCTGCTCAACCTTTTGGCCTTAGGCACCAGCTGGCCATTCTCCTCTTCCCCACCATTCCGCTGGCGTTTCCTTATAAGGGATTGAAAGACAAACGCATTAGAATCTAAGATACAATATACATGCCCGACGGTGCAAGTAGCATGCAGATAAATAATGCAACGAACTCACCTGTTTTCAGTTAACATGTATTGATTGTATTGTCCTAATGACAGGCCTTGCAGCTGGTTACGTGTCGTGGGCAATATAACGTTAGGCTGCAGTGACGAGTTGTTTTTCACAGTCCCTGTTTTCGGCCTAGGCTCCTCACAGTTTGATTACGTTTACGGCCCAGCAAGCTAATTAATTAGCGATCTAGCGAGTGTCCCACACAGTTGTTACAAGCCTGCTAAAATACATTATGTTGGTATTTTAAGTGCCATGAAACCAGCGTGTCGAATATATAGCTAACTAACAAAGGGACAGACACTTGGCAACCTCACCCAAACATGACATTTGAACTACTTTATTACCAGCTAAGCTGTTTAGCTAGAAACGGCCAAACAGTCAAAGCACCAACTCAATAATATCATAATGGTATACCTGCTGTTTTCGAAGTCAAATCATGGCTAGCAAAACGATAGTTGACAGACTATAACTAAGCTAGCAATTAGGTCACGTTAGGTTGATAGCTATCTAAAGTTAGCTAACATGTAAACAATGTAAGAGAAAGAAACCCGCCCTTACATTCGAGCTTTGAAGCTCAACGTTGCAAGGACTCAAACTATGCTGTCTAACGTTAACTTGCTAGCTACAGTAACGTTAGCCTTCTCGAATCACTGATCAAAACAACAAAAGGAGGTATCCTCGGTGTAGATAAGGGTCTCACAGGTCAGATTATCCTGCTAGACAATGCGATGTGTGGTGAAGAAAGACAAATATATTGATTGAAAGCTACATTTGAACAATATCGCCGGTATCAACGCCGTAACATCTATTTAGCTGGTTAGCTAGCTCACGAACCTCTGCTGTTTACATGACACCGCGACTGCGCAGTACACACAGAACGTTGACAGGAGATACCACATGGTGTCGCTGTTTCCGGTACCGTCTACAACCAGTACAGACACTCATTCAATGATCGATACAATTTACAATATCTTATTGTTACATTTCTGCATATTGTAACGAATTATATCAATATTATAACAGTGATTTCAATCAAAGAGATTGTATAGAATAAAACCCCGATTGTATTGTAAATTGCATTCCATTAATATATTTTTAAAGAGATAACCCTAAATTATTATGATATTATACTAGGTACAAGGGTTCCCTGTATAATATGTATTACATGTGACCTTATGATAGGCATAGTGATTATTGTACTCTTGAAGAACCCGGAAGTTTAGAGCCCAGTGTAAAAGGCTAGCCAACCAGTGACGTAAAAACGCCTCCGCGAGTGACTCAAGCGGAGGAAAGAGGTGAACAAGATTAGTAGGGATTCACGGCATCAACAACGCTGTAGTATATAAAGGAATATCAAAATGGGTAACACCGATTCTAAACTGAACTTCAGGAAAGCAGTGATACAGCTGACAACCAAAACACAGGTTGGGTACCTTTGAAATATTTATTATAGGCCAACGCTGAGAAATAGGAAAATATTTGAGTATAAATAGCGATCACAGAAAGAGCGCAATAGCTGGTTGTATATCACTAGGACGGATAAGTGCTCTATTGGAAAACAAAAGATAGGGTCTGCATATAGTCCGTCGATGTTTCATGCATAGGTCTATATTGAGATATTTCTTTAAAAAAATACTGTCCCGCACGTCATGAAATGCTTGGCGTATTTGATCATGCGTTATGTTAGGCTATAATCAAATCCCCCGCAATGATAGCAGTGACACGCTACTGTTTTAAAACTCTCATATGATTTATCCTGTCCTATTGTTATTCTGGGGTGTTTCTATTTTGCATTAGGTTTCTATGTTATATGAAAAGTGGGCTCATAAACCTTTACCATACACAAACACCCCCTTTTCGCTGTTTAATAGTCAATGTCTATTCACTGTCTGCATGATCATAACGCCCTTCTGCAGACCTTATCATCGGCGACATGAGAAACAGGCAGCATAGTTTTTAGCCAAGTAGACTACTTGTTGTTTAAAATGTAACATTTTTTGATTTGGATTATTATAGATCACCGATAACGCATATCTTATTCGATGGTCAAATGACGTAGGGGTCCTTTCTCCCACCGCCCACAGATGTGGCAGGTGTTCTGTTATGTGCAGAGATTAGAGCAGCTCATATTTCCTGTTGCTGTATAGACTAACAGCAATTAGGAAGAGATAGGTTGTTATGTTGCCCCATCTGCTAACTTGTGTTGACATGAAGCCTAGTTATTAGAATGAGGTGACATTATTCTCATGATATGTTTATTTCTATTATTCTAGCCCTCTTGCTCCAATCTGATATATTTGTTGATTCTGAATGCATTTGTTGTGTGATTTGATATTCATTATATTACATTACCCTATTGCTTTCTATGACACTGTTATACATGCTGTTTTTACACCCAATGTAATAGGTTATCATTAGTCAGATTGGAGCAAGCCTAGACGAGCCCAATGGGTGGTGGGAAATGTAGTCTAAAAGCAGATACATGTATTTTCCACAGCCAGTGGAGGCCACAGACGATGCCTTCTGGGACCAGTTCTGGGCTGACACTGCCACCACTGTGCAGGATGTTTTTGCCCTGGTGCCAGCCGCAGAGATCCGAGCTGTTCGGGAGGAGTCCCCTCCAATCTGGCAACCCTCTGCTATAAGGTAGAAGGATGATGATGAGGAGGATGTTATGGAAGTAGAACTGCACTGGGCTGCAGCAGATGAACCAGAAAGGTTTCTCAGACACAGATTAAGCCGATACTCATGGACTGAAAAGTTCTTTCAATAGAGATTCTCCACTGAGAATGTTTTTTAGAACTGGACTAGTCTTAATCTGTCTGGGAAACCTACAAAAACTTTTCAGATACACACTAAGACTAAACACATTTATTTTAGGTACTGGATGCAAGCTGTACTAACATCAAGTGCATTCCACAGAGATATTGTTCTGAAACAGCTTTTATTGAGAAGCTGTCTGACTGGCAGAGGCGTCTGTCAGGGAGTCAGGGCCCGCTGCTCTTGGATGCAGGAAAGAAGCAAGGCGTCCTCCCTTCCCGTCTCTGACTCGCTGCTTCCTTTATAAACTGCCTATCAGAAACAAAACAGACCTACCGTTGGGAACTGGGGGGCTCTCTAATGGAACAGGACAGACTGTTGGGGCTTGGGGGCTCTCTAATGGAACAGGACAGACTGTTGGGGCTGGGGGGCTCTCTAATGGAACAGGACAGACTGTTGGGGCTGGGGGCTCTCTAATGGAACAGGACAGACTGTTGGGGCTGGGGGGCTCTCTAATGGAACAGGACAGACTGTTGGGGCTGGGGGCTCTCTAATGGAACAGGACAGACTGTTGGGGCTGGGGGCTCTCTAATGGAACAGGACAGACTGTTGGGGCTGGGGGCTCTCTAGGAACTGTTGGGGCTGGGGGCTCTCTAATGGAACAGGACAGACTGTTGGGGCTGGGGGCTCTCTAATGGAACAGGACAGACTGTTGGGGCTGGGGGGCTCTCTAATGGAACAGGACAGACTGTTGGGGCTGGGGGGCTCTCTAATGGAACAGGACAGACTGTTGGGGCTGGGGGGCTCTCTAATGGAACAGGACAGACTGTTGGGGACTGGGGGCTCTCTAATGGAACAGGACAGACTGTTGGGGCTGGGGGCGCTCTAATGGAACAGGACAGACTGTTGGGGCTGGGGGCTGGAACAGGACAGACTGTTGGGGCTGGGGGGCTCTCTAATGGAACAGGACAGACTGTTGGGGCTGGGGGCTCTCTAATGGAACAGGACAGACTGTTGGGGACTGGGGGGCTCTCTAATGGAACAGGACAGACTGTTGGGGCTGGGGGCTCTCTAATGGAACAGGACAGACTGTTGGGGCTGGGGGCTCTCTAATGGAACAGGACAGACTGTTGGGGCTGGGGGCTCTCTAATGGAACAGGACAGACTGTTGGGGCTGGGGGCTCTCTAATGAAACATGACAGACTGTTGGGGGCTGGGGGCTCTGGGGGGCTAATGGAACAGGACAGACTGTTGGGGCTGGGGGGCTCTCTAATGGAACAGGACAGACTGTTGGTGCTGGGGGGCTCTCTAATGGAACAGGACAGACTGTTGGTGCTGGGGGGGGCTCTCTAATGGAACAGGACAGACTGTTGGGGCTGGGGGCTCTCTAATGGAACAGGACAGACTGTTGGGGCTGGGGGCTCTCTCTAATGGAACAGGACAGACTGTTGGGGCTGGGGGCAGGACAGACTGTTGGGGCTGGGGGCTCTCTAATGGAACAGGACAGACTGTTGGTGCTGGGGGGCTCTCTAATGGAACAGGACAGACTGTTGGGGCTGGGGGCTCTCTAATGGAACAGGACAGACTGTTGGGGCTGGGGGCTCTCTAATGGAACAGGACAGACTGTTGGGGCTGGGGGCTCTCTAATGGAACAGGACAGACTGTTGGGGCTGGGGGCTCTCTAATGGAACAGGACAGACTGTTGGGGCTGGGGGCTCTCTAATGGAACAGGACAGACTGTTGGTGCTGGGGGCTCTCTAATGGAACAGGACAGACTGTTGGGGCTGGGGGCTCTCTAATGGAACAGGACAGACTGTTGGGGCTGGGGGGCTCTCTAATGGAACAGGACAGACTGTTGGGGCTGGGGGCTCTCTAATGGAACAGGACAGACTGTTGGTGCTGGGGGGCTCTCTAATGGAACAGGACAGACTGTTGGGGCTGGGGGCTCTCTAATGGAACAGGACAGACTGTTGGGGCTGGGGGGCTCTCTAATGGAACATGACAGACTGTTGGGGCTGGGGGCTCTCTAATGGAACATGACAGACTGTTGGGGCTGGGGGCTCTGTAATGGAACATGACAGACTGTTGGGGCTGGGGGCTCTCTAATGGAACATGACAGACTGTTGGGGCTGGGGGCTCTCTAATGGAACATGACAGACTGTTGGGGCTGGGGGCTCTCTAATGGAACATGACAGACTGTTGGGGCTGGGGCTCTCTAATGGAACATGACAGACTGTTGGGGCTGGGGGCTCTGTAATGGAACATGACAGACTGTTGGGGCTGGGGGCTCTCTAATGGAACAGGACAGACTGTTGGGGACTGGGGGCTCTCTAATGGAACAGGACAGACTGTTGGGGCTGGGGGCTCTCTAATGGAACAGGACAGACTGTTGGTGCTGGGGGCTCTCTAATGGAACAGGACAGACTGTTGGGGCTGGGGGCTCTCTAATGGAACAGGACAGACTGTTGGGGACTGGGGGGGCTCTCTAATGGAACAGGACAGACTGTTGGGGCTGGGGGCTCTCTAATGGAACAGGACAGACTGTTGGGGCTGGGGGCTCTCTAATGGAACAGGACAGACTGTTGGGGCTGGGGGCTCTCTAATGGAACAGGACAGACTGTTGGTGCTGGGGGCTCTCTAATGGAACAGGACAGACTGTTGGGGCTGGGGGCTCTCTAATGGAACAGGACAGACTGTTGGTGCTGGGGGCTCTCTAATGGAACAGGACAGACTGTTGGGGCTGGGGGGCTCTCTAATGGAACATGACAGACTGTTGGGGCTGGGGGCTCTCTAATGGAACATGACAGACTGTTGGGGCTGGGGGGCTCTGTAATGGAACATGACAGACTGTTGGGGCTGGGGGCTCTCTAATGGAACATGACAGACTGTTGGGGCTGGGGGGCTCTCTAATGGAACATGACAGACTGTTGGTGCTGGAGGCTCTCTAATGGAACAGGACAGACTGTTGGGGACTGGGGGGCTCTGTAATGGAACATGACAGACTGTTGGGGCTGGGGGCTCTCTAATGGAACAGGACAGACTGTTGGGGACTGGGGGGCTCTCTAATGGAACATAACAGACTGTTGGGGCTGGGGGGCTCTCTAATGGAACATGACAGACTGTTGGGGACTGGGGGGGCTCTCTAATGGAACATGACAGACTGTTGGTGCTGGAGGCTCTCTAATGGAACAGGACAGACTGTTGGGGACTGGGGGGGCTCTCTAATGGAACATGACAGACTGTTGGGGACTGGGGGCTCTCTAATGGAACATGACAGACTGTTGGGGCTGGGGGCTCTCTAATGGAACAGGACAGACTGTTGGGGACTGGGGGGCTCTCTAATGTAACATGACAGACTGTTGGGGCTGGGGGGCTCTCTAATGGAACATGACAGACTGTTGGGGACTGGGGGGCTCTCTAATGGAACATAACAGACTGTTGGTGCTGGGGGGCTCTCTAATGGAACATGACAGACTGTTGGGGACTGGGGGCTCTCTAATGGAACATGACAGACTGTTGGTGCTGGGGGGCTCTCTAATGGAACAGGACAGACTGGCTGGCAACGTTCTTATCTCTTGCTCGCTAGCTAGCCAACTACGGCTAACTTATAGTCACATCAAGAAGTGCAGCCAGAATAACAGCAAAGTAGCTGCATTTGAATTTGTTTAAGCTCTTTTCTAGTGACATTTAATTGGGAACATCCATAGCAATAAGCTAATGATGCGCAATTTCACCTGGCATAGAAAATGTGCTCACTCATCAGGAAACTGTTGTTCAGAGGAGCGAGCCAACAACACAGCTAATACAATCACATCAAACTAAAGCTGGAAGGACTGCAAACTAGCGGCACTTCATTTTGTTTGACCTGTTTCCCAACACGTTCATTACAGTGGGACAACTGGAGATCGAATTTGAATATAGAAACAATGTTTCAAATGTCGGCTCGACAGACAACAAGGTTTATACAAATCTCCACTGTTGTAAACTAAATGTTAGCCATAAAGAAATGTGAGATAACGTCTAGATGCTTTTTATAGTAGAGATCAAGTTGATAAATTGTTTGGCTGGGCTGATGAGACAGTGGATTGCACAGTCAGATGGAACAGAGTAAATAGGCATTTTAACGTCAGATTTAGCCGGTAGTAACTTGTGGATCAGCATTCAGGATTAGACCCAACGATGGTATAATGTCTGTGTTTTGTAACATCATGTCAGTGTTCTGTAACATCATAGCAGTGTTCTGTAACATCATGGCTGTGTTCTGTAACATCATGGCTGTGTTCTGTAACATCATAGCAGTGTTCTGTAACATCATGGCTGTGTTCTGTAACATCATGGCTGTGTTCTGTAACATCATGGCTGTGTTCTGTAACATCATGGCTGTGTTCTGTAACATCATGGCTGTGTTCTGTAACATCATGGCTGTGTTCTGTAACATCATGGCTGTGTTCTGTAACATCATGGCTGTGTTCTGTAACATCATGGCTGTGTTCTGTAACATCATGGCTGTGTTCTGTAACATCATGGCTGTGTTCTGTAACATCATGTCAGTGTTCTGTAACATCATGGCTGTGTTCTGTAACATCATGGCTGTGTTCTGTAACATCATGGCTGTGTTCTGTAACATCATGGCTGTGTTCTGTAACATCATGGCTGTGTTCTGTAACATCATGGCTGTGTTCTGTAACATCATGGCTGTGTTCTGTAACATCATAGCAGTGTTCTGTAACATCATGGCTGTGTTCTGTAACATCATGGCTGTATTCTGTAACATCATGGCAGTGTTCTGTAACATCATGGCTGTGTTCTGTAACATCATAGCAGTGTTCTGTAACATCATGGCTGTGTTCTGTAACATCATGGCTGTGTTCTGTAACATCATGGCTGTGTTCTGTAACATCATAGCAGTGTTCTGTAACATCATGGCTGTGTTCTGTAACATCATGGCTGTGTTCTGTAACATCATGGCAGTCTTCCCCAGGCTGTGTTCTGTAACATCATGGCAGTGTTCTGTAACATCATGTCTGTGTTCTGTAACATCATGGCTGTGTTCTGTAACATCATGGCCATTCTGTCCATCATGGCTGTGTTCTGTAACATCATGGCTGTGTTCTGTAACATCATGGCCATCTGTCCCCAGGCCATGTTCTGTAACATCAGGCCATCTTCTCCCCATCATGTCAGTGTTCTGTAACATCATGGCTGTGTTCTGTAACATCAGGCCATCTTCTCCCCATCAGGCCATTCTGTAACATCATAGCAGTGTTCTGTAACATCATGGCTGTCCCATCAGGCCGTATTCTGTAACATCATGGCAGTGTTCCATCATGGCTGTGTTCCCATAGCAGTGTTCCATCATGGCTGTGTTCTGTAACATCAGGCCATCTTCTCCCCATCAGGCTGTGTTCTGTAACATCATGGCTGTGTTCTCCCATCATGGCTGTGTTCTGTAACATCATGTCAGGCCATCATGGCTGTGTTCTGTAACATCATGGCTGTGTTCTGTAACATCATGGCCATCTCTCCCAGGCCATGTTCTGTAACATCAGGCCATCTTCTGTAACCATGGCTGTGTTCCATCATAGCAGTGTTCTGTAACATCTGGCTCCCCAGGCTGTATTCTGTAACATCATGGCCATGTTCTCCCCAGGCCTGTAACATCATCCACCAGGCCATCATCTCCCCATCATGGCCATTCTGTAACATCATGTCAGTGTTCTGTAACATCATGGCTGTCTTCTGTAACATCATGGCCCTTCTGTAACATCATGGCTGTATTCTGTAACATCATGGCAGTGTTCTCCCATCAGGCCATGTTCTGTAACATCTCTGTGTTCCCAGGCCATAACATCTCTGTGTTCCCATGTCAGGCCATCTCTCCCCCAGGCCGTGTTCTATAACATCATAGCAGTGTTCTGTAACATCAGGCCATATTCTCTCCACCAGGTTCCATCATGGCTCCCCCAGGCCATTCTGTAACATCATGGCTGTCTTCTCCCCATCAGGCCATAACATCATGGCTCCCCAGCAGGCCATGGAACAGAGAGGTACTACCAGAAAATTACCAGGCCATATCTCTCCCCCAGGCCATCACTCCCCCAGGCCGTATTTATAACACCAAGGCCATCTCTCCCCCAGGCCATCTCTCCACCAGGCCATCTCTCCCCCAGGCCGTATTTATAACACCAAGGCCATCTCTCCCCCAGGCCATATCTCTCCCCCAGGCCATCTCTCCCCAGGCCATATCTCTCCCTAAGGCCATCTCTCCCCCAGGCCGTATTTATAACACCAAGGCCATCTCTCCCCCAAGCCATCTCTCCCCCAGGCCATATCTCTCCCCCAGGCCATCTCTCCCCAGGCCATATCTCTCCCCCAGGCCATCTCTCCCCCAGGTCGTATTTATAACACCAAGGCCATCTCTCCCCCAGGCTGTATTTATAACACCAAGGCCATCTCTCCCCCAGGCCGTAGAGAAGCTGGTGCAGGCAGCAGAGTTAGGATGCCCCTCGGAGAAGGAGAAACAGATCGTTCTGAACTGTAGTCGTATGCTGACCCGCATCCTCCCCTACATCTTTGAGGACCAAGACTGGAGGGGCTTCTTCTGGTCCACGGTGCCTGGTGCTGGAAGAGCTGTGGTGAGTGTAGGGACCTCTTCTGGTCCACTGTGTCTGGTGCAAGAAGAGCTGTGGGGAGTGGGCGGTGGGTGTGTGGGAGTAAAACACAGGAGTATACTGTGTGTAGATTTGGCTAGGGTTTGAGATACACTTACAGCACAGATGTAAGATCTTAATTTGATCACCCTGTTGCAGAATAACTTTTTTGCAATGCAGTAAATGTTTTATTTTGAGTGTATTTGTGGTTTAAAAAGGCTTCTGAAATGTGTCATTTCCACTTTGCAAATTTCTGACTTGATTTTCCCTTATGAAAAATATATCAACCATTACAAACATGTCCATTAATTCTAATCCACATAATAATTCACATTTCCTGTTGCTGCAGGATTATGTTCCTGCTGTAGTAAACTGGCTCAAATGACCGTAAACTCTTATTATAATGGGGCGGCGTGATTTCATCTGCGCAGTGCTTTTGAAATATGAACATGTTGTAGCAGTGAGATTTGAAATGATAATCCCTATGGCTGCAGATCAGTGTAGGCTAACCTCTTACTGCAGCTAACACCCACATACTGTAGCTGCTGAAAGCACCAGTGTTTTGTCCCATATTCCACAGATACTAGCCTGGTCTCAGATCTGGGACCAGGCTAGACAGACTCTACCCACTGTTCCATTGTACAAACGCTTCATGGAAGATGTTAGTAAAACATACCAGTCCTGTTCATTTGTCATCTCAACATGAATGAGTCTTAGATGTCTGTAGTCCCTCTGCACTGCAGCCAAGTGAGACTGGTGGATATGTGGGAGGAAATTGGCTTCTGTTGATAACAAAAAAAAATTAAATACTTCATTCATCTGACTAATTAGTTTCCTCATTCCAGTAGATGGTATGTTTCACCCATAGTACACCATGGTTGAGTTCATTTGAGCACACAACGTTTTCTTATTGGACAAGTGTAGGTAGTCCCTGGTAGTTCTTCCATCAGCTGCCTAATGAACACAACACAGAAATACATCATGATGATGAGAGAAAAACACATCTCCCAGGTGCATATTCTACCTCTCCTGATTACATTTGTTTCTTCCTACATGGGAAGATAAGAGGAACTAGACTCCTAAAAGTTCAGTAGAACTCTAGTCCCTCATTAGACATTCAGAAATGTCAGGATGCTTTGACAAACAATTCATTCCGAAGTTTCTGGGTTTACTTTTCATAAAGAATGAAAATAACATGAAAATGAAAGTCATTGTCAGTTCTGTTTCCGAAGATGTTTCTGTTCACTATAGAGGGTAACAAAGTGTAGAGGGGTTTAATGTTGTCCCCTCATCCTCCTGCCCCCCACCCTCTCATCCTCCTGTCCCCTCATCCTCCTGCCTCCCACCCTCTCATCCTCCTGTCCCTCCCATCCTCCTGTCCCCCACGCTCCCATCCTCCTGTCCCCCCATCCTCCTGCCCCCCACCCTCTCATCCTCCTGTCCCTCCTGTCCCTCCCATCCTCCTGTCCCCCACGCTCCTGTCCCCCACACTCCCATCCTCCTGTCCCCCCATCCTCCTGCCCCCACCCTCTCATCCTCCTGTCCCTCCCATCCTCCTGCCCCCCATCCTCCTGTCCCCCCCATCCTCCTGTCCACTCCATCCTCCTGTCCACTCCATCCTCCTGTCCAACCCATCCTCCTGTCCCTCCCATCCTCCTGTCCACTCCATCCTCCTGTGCCCCCATCCTCCTGTCCACTCCATCCTCCTGTCCCCTCCATTCTCCTGTCCCCCATCCTCCTGTCCCCCATCCTCCTGTCCACTCCATTCTCCTGTCCCCCATCCTCCTGTCCCCTTCATCCTCCTGTCCACTCTATTCTCCTGTCCACTCCATCCTCCTGTCCCTCCCATCCTCCTGTCCACTCCATCCTCCTGTCCACTCTATTCTCCTGTCCCCCATCCTCCTGTCCCCCATCCTCCTGTCCCTCCATCCTCCTGTCCACTCCTCCTGTCCCCTCCATCTCCTGTCCACTCTATTCTCCTTTCCCCCATCCTCCTGTCCCCCATCCTCCTGTCCCCTCCATCCTCCTGTCCACTCTATTATCCTGTCCCCTCCATCCTCCTGTCCACCCCATCCTCCTGTCCACCCCATCCTCCTGTCCACCCCATCCTCCTGTCCCCTCCATCCTCCTGTCCCTCTATTCTCCTGTCCCCCATCCTCCTGTCCACCTATCTCCTTTCCCCCATCCTCCTGTCCCCCATCCTCCTGTCCTGTCCCCTCCATCCTCCTGTCCACTCCATCCTCCTGTCCACTCCATCCTGTCCCTCCTGTCCACCCCATCCTCCTGTCCACCCCATCCTCCTGTCCACCCCATCCTCCTGTCCACCCCATCCTCCTGTCCACCCCATCCTCCTGTCCCTCCCATCCTCCTGTCCACCCCATCCTCCTGTCCCATCCTCCTGTCCATCCTCCTGTCCACCCTGTCCATCCTCCTGTCCCCCCATCCTCCTGTCCACCCCATCCTCCTGTCCCTCCCATCCTCCTGTCCACCCCATCCTCCTGTCCACCCCATCCTCCTGTCCCTCCCATCCTCCTGTCCACCCCATCCTCCTGTCCACTCCATCCTCCTGTCCCCTGTCCTCCTGTCCCCTGTCCTCCTTCACAGACAGATGAGATGGATGATGATGGAGCTCGTCCACTGGCTGAGTCTCTGCTCCTGGCCATGGCCGACCTGCTGTTCTGTCCTGACTTCACTGTGAACAGCCACCGGAGAGGACCTGTGAGTCTCATCGGATCCAGAGCTTATTCATTTTGATTAAACCTTTATTTTAGCAGGGAGTCCCATTGAGACCAAGGTCTCTTTTACAAGGGAGCCCTGCAGCTTAACAATTACGCAACAATTACCCAATCACAGCAGCATAGGAAATACACCAAGAAAATACACAAACACAATGATAAAAAAACAACCACATTCCTCAGTAAAGAGGTCTTGAAGTGGGGCGCTGAGAAAAGTGTTTGTCTTGTGAGTGAAAACTTGAACCTTGGGAGAACTTCCCGCGCGCGTTTACAGTGAACATTAAGCCTGTCCCCTTACAGTTTTAGACAGTAACCAATAGCCTGTCCCCTTACAGTTTTAGACAGTAACCAATAGGCTGTACCCTTACAGCTTTAGACAGTAACCAATAGGCTGTACCCTTACAGCTTTAGACAGTAACCAATAGGCTGTACCCTTACAGCTTTAGACAGTAACCAATAGGCTGTACCCTTACAGTTTAGACAGTAACCAATAGGCTGTACCCTTACAGTTGTAGATGGTAGCCAATAGGCTGTACCCTTACAGTTGTAGATGGTAGCCAATAGGCTGTACCCTTACAGTTTTAGACGGTAACCAATAGGCTGTGCCCTTACAGTTTTAGACAGTAACCAATAGGCTGTGCCCTTACAGTTTTAGACAGTAACCAATAGGCTGTGCCCTTACAGTTTTAGACAGTAACCAATAGGCTGTATGTACCCTTACAGTTTTAGACAGTAACCAATAGGCTGTACCCTTACAGTTGTAGACGGTAGCCAATAGGCTGTACCCTTACAGCTTTAGACAGTAACCAATAGGCTGTACCCTTACAGTTGTAGAAGGTAGCCAATAGGCTGTACCCTTACAGTTTTAGACAGTAACCAATAGCCTGTACCCTTACAGTTTTAGACAGTAACCAATAGGCTGTACCCTTACAGTTTTAGACAGTAACCAATAGGCTGTGCCCTTACAGTTGTAGACGGTAACCAATAGGCTGTGCCCTTACAGTTTTAGACAGTAACCAATAGGCTGTGCCCTTACAGTTTTAGACTGTAACCAATAGGCTGTACCCTTACAGTTTTAGACAGTAACCAATAGGCTGTGCCCTTACAGTTTTAGACAGTAGCCAATAGGCTGTGCCCTTACAGTTGTAGATGGTAGCCAATAGGCTGTACCCTTACAGTTGTAGACGGTAGCCAATAGGCTGTACCCTTACAGTTGTAGACGGTAGCCAATAGGCTGTACCCTTACAGTTTTAGACGGTAGCCAATAGGCTGTGCCCTTACAGTTGTAGACGGTAGCCAATAGGCTGTACCCTTACAGTTGTAGACGGTAGCCAATAGGCTGTACCCTTACAGTTGTAGACGGTAGCCAATAGGCTGTGCCCTTACAGTTGTAGACGGTAGCCAATAGGCTGTACCCTTACAGTTGTAGACGGTAGCCAATAGGCTGTACCCTTACAGTTGTAGACGGTAGCCAATAGGCTGTACCCTTACAGTTTTAATGGAGCAAATCCCATAACATTTTCACATGGAAATAGCTGTTGATTTCTATGATACAGGAGCCTGTAGGTGGTGTTCAATACAGACCTACATTGCATGAAACTTTTAAAAACGTTTTTACATTATGAAGGGCTTAACATTCATTTATCATTTGTTTTGTCTGTAACACCATGCGCCAAGGTGACTGTAAATTGCAAATAACCACTTTACGAAATAAAATGAATGAAAGAATATAAAGAAACGTGCACACAAGCGCGGCTCTGATCTGAACTGATCTGAAAAGCGCATTCGCTCGCGGGTGGTTGAAAGACCGCTCGTGGGCTGCCAATAGAATTCTACTCTCCGTTGCGCTCAGGCTCTGCCTACAATAAAATCACATACTCAATCTTGCAAAGTTAGATTTGTATCGGTTTGTTGCATTGACAATGGGCTAATATAATGTTGATTCGATCACAGAAAAATCGCTGATCTATATTGTGCAAACTAATGGGGCGAACTCACAGAAGTTCAATTTCTTGCGTCTCTACACTGCCTGGCATTTCTTCTGCAAAGCAGTCCTGGAGGAGGTGGGAGGAAACTGAGTCAACTGAGTCACACAGCACCATGCTCTACCAACTGAACCACACAGCACCATGCTCTACCAACTGAACCACA